>NW_027278424.1:0-212964 GCF_030028105.1 Mobula birostris | reverse complement strand
TCGAAGTGTCTGTGTACAGTCATTGTCAGTGAAGTGTCTGTCTGCTGACAGTCAGTGTCAGTGAAATGTCTGTCTGAGTAGAGTCTGTGTCAGTGAAGTGTCTGTGTGCAGTCAGTGTCAGTGAAGTGTCTGTCTGTGTACAGTCAGTGTCAGTGAAGTGTCTATGTGCAGTCTGTGTCAGTGAAGTGTCTGTCTGTGTACAGTCTGTGTCAGTGAAGTGTCTGTCTGTGCAGTCAGTCTCAGTGAAGTGTCTTTCTGTTTACAATCAGTGTCAGTGAAGTGTCTGTGTGCAGCCTGTGTCAGTGAAGTGTCTGTCTGTGTACAGTCAGTGTCAGCGAAATGTCTGTCTGTGTACAGTCAGTGTCAGTGAAGTGTCTGTGTACTGTCAGTGTCAGTGAAGTGTCTGTGGCACAGTCTGTCAGTGAAGTTTCTGTGTACAGTTAGTGTCAGTGAAGTGTCTGTCTGTGCAGTCAGTGTCAGTGAAGTGTCAGTCTGTGCAGTCAGTGTCAGTGAAGTGTCAGTCTGTGTACAGTCAGTGTCAGTGAAGTGTCTATGTGCAGTCTGTGTCAGTGAAGTGTCTGTCTGTGTACAGTCTGTGTCAGTGATGTGTCTGTCTATGCAGTCAGTGTCATTGAAGTGTCTGTCTGTGTACAGTCAGTGTCAGTGAACTGTCTGTGTGCAGCCTGTGTCAGTGAAGTGTCTGTGTGTGTGCAGTCAGTGCCAGTGAAATGTCTGTCTGTGTACAGTCTGTGTCAGTGAAGTGTCTGTCTGTGCAGTCAGTCTCAGTGAAGTGTCTTTCTGTGTACAATCAGTGTCCAGTGAAGTGTCTGTGTGCAGCCTGTGTCAGTGAAGTGTCTGTCTCTGTACAGTCAGTGTCAGTGAAATGTCTGTCTGTGTACAGTCAGTGTCAGTGAAGTGTCTGTGTACAGTCTGTGTCAGTGAAGTGTCTGTCTGAGTCAGTTAAGTGTCTGTGTACAGTCAGTGTCAGTGAAGTGTCTGTCTGAGTCAGTGAAGTGTCTGTGTACAGTCAGTGTCAGTGAAGTTTCTGTGTACAGATAGTGTCAGTGAGGTTTCTGTCTGTGTACAATCAGTGTCAGTGAAGTGTCTGTGTGCAATCTGCGTCAGTGAACTGACTGTGTACAGTCAGTGTCAGTGAAGTGTCTGCCTGTGTACAGTCAGTGTCAGTGAAATGTCTGTCTGTGTACAGTCAGTGTCTGTGAAGTGTCTGTGTACTGTCAGTGTCAGTGAAGTGTCTGTCTGTGTACAGTCAGTGTCAGTGCAGTGCCTGTGTGCAGCCTGTGTCAGTGAAGTGTCAGTTTGTGTACAGGTCAGTTTCAGTGAAATGTCTGTCTGTGTACAGTCAGTGTCAGTGAAGTGTCTGTGTAAAGTCATTGTCAGGTGAAGTGTCTGTCTGTGACAGTCAGTGTCAGTGAAATGTCTGTCTGTGTAGAGTCTGTGTCAGTGAAGTGTCTATTTGCAGTCTGTGTCAGTGAATTGTATGTTTGTGTACAGTCTGTGTCAGTGAAGTGTCTATGTGCAGTCTGTGTCAGTGAAGTGTCGGTCTGTGTACAGTCTGTGTCAGTGAAGTGTCTGTCTGTGCAGTCAGTGTCAGTGAAGTGTCAGTCTGTGTACAGTCAGTGTCAGTGAAGTGTCTATGTGCAGTCTGAGTCAGTGAAGTGTCTGTTTGTGTACAGTCTGTGTCAGTGAAGTGTCTGTGCAGTCAGTGTCAGTGAAGTGTCTGTCTATGCACAGTCAGTGTCAGTGAAGTGTCTGCTGTGCAGCATGTGTCAGTGAAGTGTCTGTCTGTTTACAGTCTGTGTCAGTGAAGTGTCTTTCTGTGCAGTCAGTGTTAGTGAAGTGTCAGTCTGTGTACAGTCAGTGTCAGTGAAGTGTCTATGTGCAGTCTGTGTCAGTGAAGTGTCTGTTTGTGTACAGTCTGAGTCAGTGAAGTGTCTGTGTACAGTCAGTGTCATTGAAGTTTCTGTGTACAGATAGTGTCAGTGAGGTTTCTGTCTGTGTACAATCAGTGTAGGTGAAGTGTCTGTGTGCGATCTGCGTCAGTGAACTGTCTGTGTAGAGTCAGTGTCAGTGAAGTGTCTGTCTGTGTACAGTCAGTGTCAGTGAAGTGTCTGTGTGCAGCCTGTGTCAGTGAAGTGTGCTGTCTGTGTACAGTAAGTGTCAGTGAAATGTCTGTCTGTGTACAGTCAGTGTCAGTGAAGTGTCTGTGTACAGTCAGTGTCAGTGAAGTGTCTGTGTGCAGCCTGTGTCAGTGAAGTGTCTGTTTGTGTACAGTCAGTGTCAGTGAAATGTCTGTCTGTGCAGGTCAGTGTCAGTGACGTGTCAGTCTGTGTACAGTCAGTGTCAGTGAAGGGTCCTGTGTGCAGCCTGTGTCAGTGAAGTGTCTGTCTGTGGTACAGTCAGTGTCTGTGAAATGTCTGTCTGTGTACAGTCAGTGTCAGTGAAGTGTCTGTGCACAGTCAGTGTCAGTGAAGTGTCTGTGCACAGTCTGTCCGTGAAGTTTCTGTGTACAGTTAGTGTCAGTGAAGTGTCTGTGTGCAGCCTGTGTCAGTGAAGTGTCTGTTTGTGTACAGTCAGTGTCAGTGAAATGTCTGTCTGTGCAGTCAGTGTGAGTGACGTGTCAGTCTGTGTACAGTCCAGTGTCAGTGAAGTGTCTATGTGCAGTCTGTGTCAGTGAAGTGTCTGTCTGTGTACAGTCTGTGTCAGTGAAGTGTCTGTCTGTGCAGTCAGTCTGAGTGAAGTGTCTTTCTGTGTACAATCAGTGTCAGTGAAGTGTCTGTGTGCAGCCTGTGTCAGTGAAGTGTCTATCTGTGTACAGTCAGTGTCAGTGAAGTGTCTATGTGCAGTCTGTGTCAGTGATGTGTCGGTCTGTGTACAGTCTGTGTCAGTGAAGTGTCTGTCTGTGCAGTCAGTGTCAGTGAAGTGTCAGTCTGTGTACAGTCAGTGTCAGTGAAGTGTCTATGTGCACGTCTGTGTCAGTGAGGTTTCTGTCTGTGTACAATCAGTGTCAGTGAAGTGTCTGTGTGCAATCTGCGTCAGTGAACTGACTGTGTACAGTCAGTGTCAGTGAAGTGTCTGCCTGTGCTACAGTCAGTGTCAGTGAAATGTCTGTCTGTGTACAGTCAGTGTCTGTGAAGTGTCTGTGTACTGGTCAGTGTCAGTGAAGTGTCTGTCTGTGTACAGTCAGTGTCAGTGCAGTGTCTGTGTGCAGCTGTGTCAGTGAAGTGTCAGTTTGTGTACAGGTCAGTTTCAGTGAAATGTCTGTCTGTGTACAGTCAGTGTCAGTGAAGTGTCTGTGTAAAGTCATTGTCAGTGAAGTGTCTGTCTGTGACAGTCAGTGTCAGTGAAATGTCTGTCTGTGTAGAGTCTGTGTCAGTGAAGTGTCTATTTGCAGTCTGTGTCAGTGAATTGTATGTTTGTGTACAGTCTGTGTCAGTGAAGTGTCTAGTGCAGTCTGTGTCAGTGAAGTGTCGGTCTGTGTACAGTCTGTGTCAGTGAAGTGTCTGTCTGTGCAGTCAGTGTCAGTGAAGTGTCAGTCTGTGTACAGTCAGTGTCAGTGAAGTGTCTATGTGCAGTCTGAGTCAGTGAAGTGTCTGTTTGTGTACAGTCTGTGTCAGTGAAGTGTCTGTGCATTCAGTGTCAGTGAAGTGTCTGTCTATGCACAGTCAGTGTCAGTGAAGTGTCTGTGTGCAGCATGTGTCAGTGAAGTGTCTGTCTGTTTACAGTCTGTGTCAGTGAAGTGTCTTTCTGTGCAGTCAGTGTTAGTGAAGTGTCAGTCTGTGTACAGTCAGTGTCAGTGAAGTGTCTATGTGCAGTCTGTGTCAGTGAAGTGTCTGTTTGTGTACAGTCTGAGTCCAGTGAAGTGTCTGTGTACAGTCAGTGTCATTGAAGTTTCTGTGTACAGATAGTGTCAGTGAGGTTTCTGTCTGTGTACAATCAGTGTAGGTGAAGTGTCTGTGTGGCGATCTGCGTCAGTGAAACTGTCTGTGTAGAGTCAGTGTCAGTGAAGTGTCTGTCTGTGTACAGTCAGTGTCAGTGAAGTGTCTGGTGTGCAGCCTGTGTCAGTGAAGTGTCTGTCTGTGTACAGTAAGTGTCAGTGAAATGTCTGTCTGTGTACAGTCAGTGTCAGTGAAGTGTCTGTGTACAGTCAGTGTCAGTGAAGTGTCTGTGTGCAGCCTGTGTCAGTGAAGTGTCTGTTTGTGTACAGTCAGTGTCAGTGAAATGTCTGTCTGTGCAGTCAGTGTCAGTGACGTGTCAGTCTGTGTACAGTCAGTGTCAGTGAAGGGTCTGTGTGCAGCCTGTGTCAGTGAAGTGTCTGTCTGTGTACAGTCAGTGTCTGTGAAATGTCTGTCTGTGTACAGTCAGTGTCAGTGAAGTGTCTGTGCACAGTCAGTGTCAGTGAAGTGTCTGTGCACAGTCTGTCCGTGACAGTTTCTGTGTACAGTTAGTGTCAGTGAAGTGTCTGTGTGCAGCCTGTGTCAGTGAAGTGTCTGTTTGTGTACAGTCAGTGTCAGTGAAATGTCTGTCTGTGCAGTCAGTGTGAGTGACGTGTCAGTCTGTGTACAGTCAGTGTCAGTGAAGTGTCTATGTGCAGTCTGTGTCAGTGAAGTGTCTGTCTGTGTACGAGTCTGTGTCAGTGAAGTGTCTGTCTGTGCAGTCAGTCTGAGTGAAGTGTCTTTCTGTGTACAATCAGTGTCAGTGAAGTGTCTGTGTGCAGCCTGTGTCAGTGAAGTGTCTATCTGTGTACAGGTCAGTGTCAGTGAAGTGTCTATGTGCAGTCTGTGTCAGTGGAAGTGTCGGTCTGTGTACAGTCTGTGTCAGTGAAGTCGTCTGTCTGTGCAGTCAGTGTCAGTGAAGTGTCAGTCTGTGTACAGTCAGTGTCAGTGAAGTGTCTATGTGCAGTCTGTGTCAGTGAAGTGTCTGTTTGTGTACAGTCTGTGTCAGTGAAGTGTCTGTGCAGTCAGTGTCAGTGAAGTGTCCTGTCTGTGCACAGTCCGTGTCAGTGAAGTGTCTGTGTGCAGCGGGTGTCAGTGAAGTGTCTGTCTGTTTACAGTCTGTGTCAGTGAAGTGTCTGTCTGAGCAGTCTGTGTTAGTGAAGTGTCAGTCTGTGTACAGTCAGTGTCAGTGAAGTGTCTTATTTTGCAGTCTGTGTCAGTGAAGTGTATGTTTGTGTACAGTCTGTGTCAGTGAATTGTCTGTGCAGTCAGTGTCAGTGAAGTGTCTGTCTGAGCACAGTCAGTGTCAGTGAAGTGTCTGTGTGCAGCCTGTGTCAGTGAAGTGTCTGTCTGTGTACAGTCAGTGTCAGTGAAATGTCTGTCTGTGTACAGTCAGTGGCTGTGAAGTGTCTGTGTACAGTCAGTGTCAGTGAAGGTGTCTGTCTGTGACCAGGTAGTGTCAGTGAAATCTCTGTCTGTGTAGAGTCTGTGTCAGTGAAGTGTCTGTGTGCAGTCAGTGTCAGTGAAGTGTCTATCTGTGTACAGTCAATGTCAGTGAAGTGTCTATGTGCAGTCTGTGTCAGTGAAGTGTCGGTCTGTGTACAGTCTGTGTCAGTGAAGTGTCTGTCTGTCCAGTCTGTGTCAGTGAAGTGTCAGTCTGTGTACAGTCAGTGTCAGTGAAGTGTCTATGTGCAGTCTGTGTCAGTGAAGTGTCTGTTTGTGTACAGTCTGTGTCAGTGAAGTGTCTGTGCAGTCAGTGTCAGTGAAGTGTCCTGTCTGTGCACAGTCAGTGTCAGTGAAGTGATTGTGTGCAGCCTGTGTCAGTGAAGTGTCTGTCTGTTTACAGTCTGTGTCAGTGAAGTGTCTGTCTGAGCAGTCTGTGTTAGTGAAGTGTCAGTCTGTGTACAGTCAGTGTCAGTGAAGTGTCTATTTGCAGTCTGTGTCAGTGAAGTGTATGTTTGTGTACAGTCTGTGTCAGTGAAGTGTCTGTCTGAGTCAGTGAAGTGTCTGTGTACAGGTCAGTGTCAGTGAAGTTTCTGTGTACAGATAGTGTCAGTGAGGTTTCTGTCTGTGTACAATCAGTGTCAGTGAAGTGTCGGTGTGCGATCTGCGTCAGTGAACTGACTGTGTACAGTCAGTGTCAGTGAAGTGTCTGTCTGTGTACAGTCAGTGCCAGTGAAATGTCTGTCTGTGTACAGTCAGTGGCTGTGAAGTGTCTGTGTACAGTCAGTGTCAGTGAAGTGTCTGTCTGTGTACAGTCAGTGTCTGTGAAGTGTCTGTGTGCAGCCTGTGTCAGTGAAGTGTCAGTTTGTGTACAGTCAGTTTCAGTGAAATGTCTGTCTGTGTACAGTCAGTGTCAGTGAAGTGTCTGTGTACAGTCATTGTCAGTGAAGTGTCTGTCTGTGACAGTCAGTGTCAGTGAAATGTCTGTCTGTGTAGAGTCTGGTGTCAGTGAAGTGTCTGTGTGCAGTCATTGTCAGTGAAGTGTCTATCTGTGTACAGTCAGTGTCAGTGAAGTGTCTATGTGCAGTCTGTGTCAGTGAAGTGTCGGTCTGTGTACAGGTCAGTGTCAGTGAAGTGTCTATGTGCAGTCTGTGTCAGTGAAGTGTCTGTTTGTGTACAGTCTGTGTCAGTGAAGTGTCTGTGCAGTCAGTGTCAGTGAAGTGTCTGTCTGTGCACAGTCCGTGTCAGTGAAGTGTCTGTGTGCAGCGGGTGTCAGTGAAGTGTCTGTCTGTTTACAGTCTGTGTCAGTGAAGTGTCTGTCTGACCAGTCTGTGTTAGTGAAGTGTCAGTCTGTGTACAGTCAGTGTCAGTGAAGTGTCTATTTGCAGTCTGTGCCAGTGAAGTGTATGTTTGTGTACAGTCTGTGTCAGTGAATTGTCTGTGCAGTCAGTGTCAGTGAAGTGTCTGTCTGAGCACAGTCAGTGTCAGTGAAGTGTCTGTGTGCAGCCTGTGTCAGTGAAGTGTCTGTCTGTGTACAGTCAGTGGCTGTGAAGTGGTCTGTGTACAGTCAGTGTCAGTGAAGTGTCTGTCTGTGACAGTCAGTGTCAGTGAAATGTCTGTCTGTGTAGAGTCTGTGTCCAGTGAAGTGTCTGTGTGCAGTCAGTGTCAGTGAAGTGTCTATCTGTGTACAGTCAGTGTCAGTGAAGTGTCTATGTGCAGTCAGTGTCAGTGAAGTGTCTGTCTGTGCACAGTCAGTGTCAGTGAAATGTCTGTCTGTGTAGAGTCTGTGTCAGTGAAGGTGTCTGTGTGCAGTCAGTGTCAGTGAAGTGTCTATCTGTGTTACAGTCCAGTGTCAGTGAAGTGTCTATGTGCAGTCTGTGTCAGTGAAGTGTCGGTCTGTGTACAGTCCTGTGTCAGTGAAGTGTCTGTCTGTGCAGTCTGTGTCAGTGAAGTGTCACTCTGTGTACAGTCAGTGTCAGTGAAGTGTCTATGTGCAGTCTGTGTCAGTGAAGTGTCTGTTTGTGTACAGTCTGTGTCAGTGAAGTGTGCTGTGCAGTCAGTGTCAGTGAAGTGTCTGTCTGTGCACAGTCAGTGTCAGTAGAGTGATTGTGTGCAGCCTGTGTCAGTGAAGTGTCTGTCTGTTTACAGTCCTGTGTCAGTGAAGTGTCTGTCTGAGCAGTCTGTGTTAGTGAAGTGTCAGTCTGTGTACAGTCAGTGTCAGTGAAGTGTCTATTTGCAGTCTGTGTCAGTGAAGTGTATGTTTGTGTACAGTCTGTGTCAGTGAATTGTCTGTGCAGTCAGTGTCAGTGAAGTGTCTGTCTGTGCACAGTCAGTGTCAGTGAAGTGTCTGTGTGCAGCCTGTGTCAGTGAAGTGTCAGTCTGTGTACAATCAGTGTCAGTGAAATGTCTGTCTGTGTACAGTCAGTGTCAGTGAAGTGTCTGTGTCCAGTCAGTGTCAGTGAAGTGTCTGTCTGTGTACAATCAGTATCACTGAAGTGTCTGGTGCAGCCTGTATCAGTGAAGTGTCTGTCTGTGTACAGTCTGTGTCAGTGAAGTGTCTGTGCAGTCAGTGTCTGTGAAGGGTCTGTCTGTGCACAGTCAGTGTCAGTGAAGTGTCTGTGTGCAGCCTGTGTCAGTGACATGTCAGTCTGTGTGCAGTCAGTGTCAGTGAAGTGTCTGTCTGTGTGCAGTCAGTGTCAGTGAAGTGTATGTGTGCAGTCTGTGTCTGTGAAGTGTCTGTCTGAGTCAGTGAAGTGTCTGTGTACGGTCAGTGTCATTGAAGTTTCTGTGTACAGATAGTGTTAGTGAGGTTTCTGTCTGTGTACAATCAGTGTCAGTGAAGTGTCTGTGTGCGATCTGCGTTAGTGAACTGTCTGTGTACAGTCAGTGTCAGTGAAGTGTCTGTCTGCGTACAGTCAGTGTCAGTGAAGTGTCTGTGTGCAGCCTGTGTCAGTGAAGTGTCTGTCTGTTTACAGTCTGTGTCAGTGAAGTGTCTGTCTGTGCAGTCTGTGTTAGTGAAGTGTCAGTCTGTGTACAGTCAGTGTCAGTGAAGTGTCTATTTGCAGTCTGTGTCAGTGAAGTGTCTGTGCAGTCAGTGTCAGTGAAGTGTCTGTCTGTGCACAGTCAGTGTCAGTGAAGTGTCTGTGTGCAGCCTGTGTCAGTGAAGTGTCAGTCTGTGTACAATCAGTGTCAGTGAAATGTCTGTCTGTGTACAGTCAGTGTCAGTGAAGTGTCTGTGTCCAGTCAGTGTCAGTGAAGTGTCTGTCTGTGTACAATCAGTGTCAGTGAAGTGTCTGTGTGCAGCCTGTGTCAGTGAAGTGTCTGTCTGTGTACAGTCAGTGTCAGTGAAATGTCTGTCTGTGTACAGTCAGTGTCAGTGAAGTGTCTGTTTACAGTCAGTGTCAGTGAAGTGTCTGTCTGTGACAGTCAGTGTCAGTGAAATGTCTATCTGTGTACAGTCAGTGTCAGTGAAGTGTCTGTGTGCAGTCCAGTGTCAGTGAAGTGTCTGTCTGTGTACATTCAGTGTCAGTGAATTGTCTATGTGCAGTCTGTGTCAGTGAAGTGTCTGTCTGTGTACAGTCCTGTGTCAGTGAAGTGGTCTGTCTGTGCAGTCAGTGTCAGTGAGAAGTGTCAGTCTGTGTACAGTCAGTGTCAGTGAAGTGTCTATATGCAGTCTGTGTCAGTGAAGAGTCTGTTTGTGTACAGTCTGTGTCAGTGAAATGTCTGTCTGTGTACAATCAGTGTCAGTGAAGTGTCTGTGTACGTTCAGTGTCAGTGCAGTGTTTGTCTGTGACAGTCAGTGTCAGTGAAATATCTGTCTGTGTACAGAATCGGTGTCAGTGAAGGGTCTGTGTGCAGCCCTGTGTCAGTGAAGTGTCAGTCTGTGTACAATCAGTGTCAGTGAAATGTCTGTCTGTGTCAGTCAGTGTCAGTGAAGTGTCCTGTCTGTGTACAATCCGTGTCAGTGAAGTGTCTGTGTGCAGCCTGTGTCAGTGAAGTGTCTGTCTGTGTACAGTCAGTGTCAGTGAAATGTCTGTCTGTGTACAGTCAGTGTCAGTGAAGTGTCTGTGTACAGTCAGTGTCAATGAAGTGTCTGTCTGTGACAGTCAGTGTCAGTGAAATATTTGTGTACAGTCAGTGTCAGTGAAGTGTCTGTGTGCAGTCAGTGTCAGTGAAGTGTCTGTCTGTGTACAGTCAGTGTCAGTGAATTGTCTATGTGCAGTCTGTGTCAGTGAGTGTCTGTCTGTGTACAGTCTGTGTCAGTGAAGTGTCTGTCTGTGCAGTCAGTGTCAGTGAAGTGTCAGTCTGTGTACAGTCAGTGTCAGAGAAGTGTCTATATGCAGTCTGTGTCAGTGAAGTGTCTGTTTGTGTACAGTCTGTGTCAGTGAAATGTCTGTCTGTGTACAGTCAGTGTCAGTGAAGTGTCTGTGTACAATCAGTGTCAGTGCAGTGTCTGTCTGTGACAGTCAGTGTCAGTGAAATATCTGTCTGTGTACAGTCGGTGTCAGTGAAGTGTCTGTGTGCAGTCAGTGTCAGTGAAGTGTCTGTCTGCGTACATTCAGTGTCAGTGAAGTGTCTATGTGCAGGCTGTGTCAGTGAAGTGTCTGTCTGTGTACAGTCTGTGTCAGTGAAGTGTCTGTCTGTGCAGTCAGTGTCCAGTGAAGTGTCAGTCTGTGTACAGTCAGTGTCAGTGAAGTGTCTATTTGCAGTCTGTGTCAGTGAAGTGTATGTTTGTCTACAGTCTGTGTCAGTGAAGTGTCTGTGCAGTCAGTGTCAGTGAAGTGTCTGTCTGTGCACAGTCTGTGTCAGTGAAATGTCTGTCTGTGTACAATCAGTGTCAGTGAAGTGTCTGTGTACGTTCAGTGTCAGTGCAGTGTTTGTCTGTGACAGTCAGTGTCAGTGAAATATCTGTCTGTGTACAGTCGGTGTCAGTGAAGTGTCTGTGTGCAGCCTGTGTCAGTGAAGTGTCAGTCTGTGTACAATCAGTGTCAGTGAAATGTCTGTCTGTGTCCAGTCAGTGTCAGTGAAGTGTCTGTCTGTGTACAATCCGTGTCAGTGAAGTGTCTGTGTGCAGCCTGTGTCAGTGAAGTGTCTGTCTGTGTACAGTCAGTGTCAGTGAAATGTCTGTCTGTGTACAGTCAGTGTCAGTGAATTGTCTGTGTACAGTCAGTGTCAATGAAGTGTCTGTCTGTGACAGTCAGTGTCAGTGAAATATCTGTGTACAGTCAGTGTCAGTGAAGTGTCTGTGTGCAGTCAGTGTCAGTGAAGTGTCTGTCTGTGTACAGTCAGTGTCAGTGAATTGTCTATGTGCAGTCTGTGTCAGTGAAGTGTCTGTCTGTGTACAGTCTGTGTCAGTGAAGTGTCTGTCTGTGCAGTCAGTGTCAGTGAAGTGTCAGTCTGTGTACAGTCAGTGTCAGTGAAGTGTCTATTTGCAGTCTGTGTCAGTGAAGTGTATGTTTGTCTACAGTCTGTGTCAGTGAAGTGTCTGTGCAGTCAGTGTCAGTGAAGTGTCTGTCTGTGCACAGTCTGTGTCAGTGAAATGTCTGTCTGTGTACAATCAGTGTCAGTGAAGTGTCTGTGTACGTTCAGTGTCAGTGCAGTGTTTGTCTGTGACAGTCAGTGTCAGTGAAATATCTGTCTGTGTACAGTCGGTGTCAGTGAAGTGTCTGTGTGCAGCCTGTGTCAGTGAAGTGTCAGTCTGTGTACAATCAGTGTCAGTGAAATGTCTGTCTGTGTCCAGTCAGTGTCAGTGAAGTGTCTGTCTGTGTACAATCCGTGTCAGTGAAGTGTCTGTGTGCAGCCTGTGTCAGTGAAGTGTCTGTCTGTGTACAGTCAGTGTCAGTGAAATGTCTGTCTGTGTACAGTCAGTGTCAGTGAAGTGTCTGTGTACAGTCAGTGTCAATGAAGTGTCTGTCTGTGACAGTCAGTGTCAGTGAAATATCTGTGTACAGTCAGTGTCAGTGAAGTGTCTGTGTGCAGTCAGTGTCAGTGAAGTGTCTGTCTGTGTACAGTCAGTGTCAGTGAATTGTCTATGTGCAGTCTGTGTCAGTGAAGTGTCTGTCTGTGTACAGTCTGTGTCAGTGAAGTGTCTGTCTGTGCAGTCAGTGTCAGTGAAGTGTCAGTCTGTGTACAGTCAGTGTCAGAGAAGTGTCTATATGCAGTCTGTGTCAGTGAAGTGTCTGTTTGTGTACAGTCTGTGTCAGTGAAATGTCTGTCTGTGTACAGTCAGTGTCAGTGAAGTGTCTGTGTACAATCAGTGTCAGTGCAGTGTCTGTCTGTGACAGTCAGTGTCAGTGAAATATCTGTCTGTGTACAGTCGGTGTCAGTGAAGTGTCTGTGTGCAGTCAGTGTCAGTGAAGTGTCTGTCTGCGTACATTCAGTGTCAGTGAAGTGTCTATGTGCAGGCTGTGTCAGTGAAGTGTCTGTCTGTGTACAGTCTGTGTCAGTGAAGTGTCTGTCTGTGCAGTCAGTGTCAGTGAAGTGTCAGTCTGTGTACAGTCAGTGTCAGTGAAGTGTCTATTTGCAGTCTGTGTCAGTGAAGTGTATGTTTGTCTACAGTCTGTGTCAGTGAAGTGTCTGTGCAGTCAGTGTCAGTGAAGTGTCTGTCTGTACACAGTCAGTGTCAGTGAA
This sequence comes from Mobula birostris, assembly GCF_030028105.1. Classification (NCBI taxonomy): domain Eukaryota; kingdom Metazoa; phylum Chordata; class Chondrichthyes; order Myliobatiformes; family Myliobatidae; genus Mobula; species Mobula birostris. The sequence continues at coordinate 200,938 of NW_027278424.1, read as the reverse complement.
GTGTCTGTGTGCAGCCTGTGTCAGTGAAGTGTCAGTCTGTGTACAATCAGTGTCAGTGAAATGTCTGTCTGTGTACAGTCAGTGTCAGTGAAGTGTCTGTGTCCAGTCAGTGTCAGTGAAGTGTCTGTCTGTGTACAATCAGTGTCAGTGAAGTGTCTGTGTGCAGCCTGTGTCAGTGAAGTGTCGGTCTGTGTACAGTCTGTGTCAGTGAAGTGTCTGTCTGTCCAGTCTGTGTCAGTGAAGTGTCAGTCTGTGTACAGTCAGTGTCAGTGAAGTGTCTATGTGCAGTCTGTGTCAGTGAAGTGTCTGTTTGTGTACAGTCTGTGTCAGTGAAGTGTCTGTGCAGTCAGTGTCAGTGAAGTGTCTGTCTGTGCACAGTCAGTGTCAGTGAAGTGATTGTGTGCAGCCTGTGTCAGTGAAGTGTCTGTCTGTTTACAGTCTGTGTCAGTGAAGTGTCTGTCTGAGCAGTCTGTGTTAGTGAAGTGTCAGTCTGTGTACAGTCAGTGTCAGTGAAGTGTCTATTTGCAGTCTGTGTCAGTGAAGTGTATGTTTGTGTACAGTCTGTGTCAGTGAAGTGTCTGTCTGAGTCAGTGATGTGTCTGTGTACAGTCAGTGTCAGTGAAGTTTCTGTGTACAGATAGTGTCAGTGAGGTTTCTGTCTGTGTACAATCAGTGTCAGTGAAGTGTCGGTGTGCGATCTGCGTCAGTGAACTGACTGTGTACAGTCAGTGTCAGTGAAGTGTCTGTCTGTGTACAGTCAGTGCCAGTGAAATGTCTGTCTGTGTACAGTCAGTGGCTGTGAAGTGTCTGTGTACAGTCAGTGTCAGTGAAGTGTCTGTCTGTGTACAGTCAGTGTCTGTGAAGTGTCTGTGTGCAGCCTGTGTCAGTGAAGTGTCAGTTTGTGTACAGTCAGTTTCAGTGAAATGTCTGTCTGTGTACAGTCAGTGTCAGTGAAGTGTCTGTGTACAGTCATTGTCAGTGAAGTGTCTGTCTGTGACAGTCAGTGTCAGTGAAATGTCTGTCTGTGTAGAGTCTGTGTCAGTGAAGTGTCTGTGTGCAGTCATTGTCAGTGAAGTGTCTATCTGTGTACAGTCAGTGTCAGTGAAGTGTCTATGTGCAGTCTGTGTCAGTGAAGTGTCGGTCTGTGTACAGTCAGTGTCAGTGTAGTGTCTATGTGCAGTCTGTGTCAGTGAAGTGTCTGTTTGTGTACAGTCTGTGTCAGTGAAGTGTCTGTGCAGTCAGTGTCAGTGAAGTGTCTGTCTGTGCACAGTCCGTGTCAGTGAAGTGTCTGTGTGCAGCGGGTGTCAGTGAAGTGTCTGTCTGTTTACAGTCTGTGTCAGTGAAGTGTCTGTCTGAGCAGTCTGTGTTAGTGAAGTGTCAGTCTGTGTACAGTCAGTGTCAGTGAAGTGTCTATTTGCAGTCTGTGTCAGTGAAGTGTATGTTTGTGTACAGTCTGTGTCAGTGAATTGTCTGTGCAGTCAGTGTCAGTGAAGTGTCTGTCTGAGCACAGTCAGTGTCAGTGAAGTGTCTGTGTGCAGCCTGTGTCAGTGAAGTGTCTGTCTGTGTACAGTCAGTGTCAGTGAAATGTCTGTCTGTGTACAGTCAGTGGCTGTGAAGTGTCTGTGTACAGTCAGTGTCAGTGAAGTGTCTGTCTGTGACAGTCAGTGTCAGTGAAATGTCTGTCTGTGTAGAGTCTGTGTCAGTGAAGTGTCTGTGTGCAGTCAGTGTCAGTGAAGTGTCTATCTGTGTACAGTCTGTGTCAGTGAAGTGTCTATGTGCAGTCTGTGTCAGTGAAGTGTCGGTCTGTGTACAGTCTGTGTCAGTGAAGTGTCTGTCTGTGCAGTCTGTGTCAGTGAAGTGTCAGTCTGTGTACAGTCAGTGTCAGTGAAGTGTCTATGTGCAGTCTGTGTCAGTGAAGTGTCTGTTTGTGTACAGTCTGTGTCAGTGAAGTGTCTGTGCAGTCAGTGTCAGTGAAGTGTCTGTCTGTGCACAGTCAGTGTCAGTGAAATGTCTGTCTGTGTAGAGTCTGTGTCAGTGAAGTGTCTGTGTGCAGTCAGTGTCAGTGAAGTGTCTATCTGTGTACAGTCAGTGTCAGTGAAGTGTCTATGTGCAGTCTGTGTCAGTGAAGTGTCGGTCTGTGTACAGTCTGTGTCAGTGAAGTGTCTGTCTGTGCAGTCTGTGTCAGTGAAGTGTCAGTCTGTGTACAGTCAGTGTCAGTGAAGTGTCTATGTGCAGTCTGTGTCAGTGAAGTGTCTGTTTGTGTACAGTCTGTGTCAGTGAAGTGTCTGTGCAGTCAGTGTCAGTGAAGTGTCTGTCTGTGCACAGTCAGTGTCAGTGAAGTGATTGTGTGCAGCCTGTGTCAGTGAAGTGTCTGTCTGTTTACAGTCTGTGTCAGTGAAGTGTCTGTCTGAGCAGTCTGTGTTAGTGAAGTGTCAGTCTGTGTACAGTCAGTGTCAGTGAAGTGTCTATTTGCAGTCTGTGTCAGTGAAGTGTATGTTTGTGTACAGTCTGTGTCAGTGAAGTGTCTGTCTGAGTCAGTGAAGTGTCTGTGTACAGTCAGTGTCAGTGAAGTTTCTGTGTACAGATAGTGTCAGTGAGGTTTCTGTCTGTGTACAATCAGTGTCAGTGAAGTGTCGGTGTGCGATCTGCGTCAGTGAACTGACTGTGTACAGTCAGTGTCAGTGAAGTGTCTGTCTGTGTACAGTCAGTGCCAGTGAAATGTCTGTCTGTGTACAGTCAGTGGCTGTGAAGTGTCTGTGTACAGTCAGTGTCAGTGAAGTGTCTGTCTGTGTACAGTCAGTGTCTGTGAAGTGTCTGTGTGCAGCCTGTGTCAGTGAAGTGTCAGTTTGTGTACAGTCAGTTTCAGTGAAATGTCTGTCTGTGTACAGTCAGTGTCAGTGAAGTGTCTGTGTACAGTCATTGTCAGTGAAGTGTCTGTCTGTGACAGTCAGTGTCAGTGAAATGTCTGTCTGTGTAGAGTCTGTGTCAGTGAAGTGTCTGTGTGCAGTCATTGTCAGTGAAGTGTCTATCTGTGTACAGTCAGTGTCAGTGAAGTGTCTATGTGCAGTCTGTGTCAGTGAAGTGTCGGTCTGTGTACAGTCAGTGTCAGTGTAGTGTCTATGTGCAGTCTGTGTCAGTGAAGTGTCTGTTTGTGTACAGTCTGTGTCAGTGAAGTGTCTGTGCAGTCAGTGTCAGTGAAGTGTCCTGTCTGTGCACAGTCCGTGTCAGTGAAGTGTCTGTGTGCAGCGGGTGTCAGTGAAGTGTCTGTCTGTTTACAGTCTGTGTCAGTGAAGTGTCTGTCTGAGCAGTCTGTGTTAGTGAAGTGTCAGTCTGTGTACAGTCAGTGTCAGTGAAGTGTCTATTTGCAGTCTGTGTCAGTGAAGTGTATGTTTGTGTACAGTCTGTGTCAGTGAATTGTCTGTGCAGTCAGTGTCAGTGAAGTGTCTGTCTGAGCACAGTCAGTGTCAGTGAAGTGTCTGTGTGCAGCCTGTGTCAGTGAAGTGTCTGTCTGTGTACAGTCAGTGTCAGTGAAATGTCTGTCTGTGTACAGTCAGTGGCTGTGAAGTGTCTGTGTACAGTCAGTGTCAGTGAAGTGTCTGTCTGTGACAGTCAGTGTCAGTGAAATGTCTGTCTGTGTAGAGTCTGTGTCAGTGAAGTGTCTGTGTGCAGTCAGTGTCAGTGAAGTGTCTATCTGTGTACAGTCTGTGTCAGTGAAGTATCTATGTGCAGTCTGTGTCAGTGAAGTGTCGGTCTGTGTACAGTCTGTGTCAGTGAAGTGTCTGTCTGTGCAGTCTGTGTCAGTGAAGTGTCAGTCTGTGTACAGTCAGTGTCAGTGAAGTGTCTATGTGCAGTCTGTGTCAGTGAAGTGTCTGTTTGTGTACAGTCCTGTGTCAGTGAAGTGTCTGTGCAGTCAGTGTCAGTGAAGTGTCTGTCTGTGCACAGTCAGTGTCAGTGAAATGTCTGTCTGTGTAGAGTCTGTGTCAGTGAAGTGTCTGTGTGCAGTCAGTGTCAGTGAAGTGTCTATCTGTGTACAGTCAGTGTCAGTGAAGTGTCTATGTGCAGTCTGTGTCAGTGAAGTGTCGGTCTGTGTACAGTCTGTGTCAGTGAAGTGTCTGTCTGTGCAGTCTGTGTCAGTGAAGTGTCAGTCTGTGTACAGTCAGTGTCAGTGAAGTGTCTATGTGCAGTCTGTGTCAGTGAAGTGTCTGTTTGTGTACAGTCTGTGTCAGTGAAGTGTCTGTGCAGTCAGTGTCAGTGAAGTGTCTGTCTGTGCACAGTCAGTGTCAGTAGAGTGATTGTGTGCAGCCTGTGTCAGTGAAGTGTCTGTCTGTTTACAGTCTGTGTCAGTGAAGTGTCTGTCTGAGCAGTCTGTGTTAGTGAAGTGTCAGTCTGTGTACAGTCAGTGTCAGTGAAGTGTCTATTTGCAGTCTGTGTCAGTGAAGTGTATGTTTGTGTACAGTCTGTGTCAGTGAATTGTCTGTGCAGTCAGTGTCAGTGAAGTGTCTGTCTGTGCACAGTCAGTGTCAGTGAAGTGTCTGTGTGCAGCCTGTGTCAGTGAAGTGTCAGTCTGTGTACAATCAGTGTCAGTGAAATGTCTGTCTGTGTACAGTCAGTGTCAGTGAAGTGTCTGTGTCCAGTCAGTGTCAGTGAAGTGTCTGTCTGTGTACAATCAGTATCAGTGAAGTGTCTGTGTGCAGCCTGTATCAGTGAAGTGTCTGTCTGTGTACAGTCTGTGTCAGTGAAGTGTCTGTGCAGTCAGTGTCTGTGAAGGGTCTGTCTGTGCACAGTCAGTGTCAGTGAAGTGTCTGTGTGCAGCCTGTGTCAGTGACATGTCAGTCTGTGTGCAGTCAGTGTCAGTGAAGTGTCTGTCTGTGTGCTGTCAGTGTCAGTGAAGTGTCTGTGTGCAGTCTGTGTCTGTGAAGTGTCTGTCTGAGTCAGTGAAGTGTCTGTGTACAGTCAGTGTCATTGAAGTTTCTGTGTACAGATAGTGTTAGTGAGGTTTCTGTCTGTGTACAATCAGTGTCAGTGAAGTGTCTGTGTGCGATCTGCGTCAGTGAACTGTCTGTGTACAGTCAGTGTCAGTGAAGTGTCTGTCTGTTTACAGTCTGTGTCAGTGAAGTGTCTGTCTGTGCAGTCTGTGTTAGTGAAGTGTCAGTCTGTGTACAGTCAGTGTCAGTGAAGTGTCTATTTGCAGTCTGTGTCAGTGAAGTGTCTGTGCAGTCAGTGTCAGTGAAGTGTCTGTCTGTGCACAGTCAGTGTCAGTGAAGTGTCTGTGTGCAGCCTGTGTCAGTGAAGTGTCAGTCTGTGTACAATCAGTGTCAGTGAAATGTCTGTCTGTGTACAGTCAGTGTCAGTGAAGTGTCTGTGTCCAGTCAGTGTCAGTGAAGTGTCTGTCTGTGTACAATCAGTGTCAGTGAAGTGTCTGTGTGCAGCCTGTGTCAGTGAAGTGTCTGTCTGTGTACAGTCAGTGTCAGTGAAATGTCTGTCTGTGTACAGTCAGTGTCAGTGAAGTGTCTGTTTACAGTCAGTGTCAGTGAAGTGTCTGTCTGTGTACAATCCGTGTCAGTGAAGTGTCTGTGTGCAGCCTGTGTCACTGAAGTGTCTGTCTGTGTACAGTCAGTGTCAGTGAAATGTCTGTCTGTGTACAGTCAGTGTCACTGAAGTGTCTGTGTACAGTCAGTGTCAATGAAGTGTCTGTCTGTGACAGTCAGTGTCAGTGAAATATCTGTCTGTGTACAGTCAGTGTCAGTGAAGTGTCTGTGTGCAGTCAGTGCCAGTGAAGTGTCTGTCTGTGTACAGTCAGTGTCAGTGAATTGTCTATGTGCAGTCTGTGTCAGTGAAGTGTCTGTCTGTGTACAGTCTGTGTCAGTGAAGTGTCTGTCTGTGCAGTCAGTGTCAGTGAAGTGTCAGTCTGTGTACAGTCAGTGTCAGAGAAGTGTCTATATGCAGTCTGTGTCAGTGAAGTGTCTGTTTGTGTACAGTCTGTGTCAGTGAAATGTCTGTCTGTGTACAGTCAGTGTCAGTGAAGTGTCTGTGTACAATCAGTGTCAGTGCAGTGTCTGTCTGTGACAGTCAGTGTCAGTGAAATATCTGTCTGTGTACAGTCGGTGTCAGTGAAGTGTCTGTGTGCAGTCAGTGTCAGTGAAGTGTCTGTCTGCGTACATTCAGTGTCAGTGAAGTGTCTATGTGCAGGCTGTGTCAGTGAAGTGTCTGTCTGTGTACAGTCTGTGTCAGTGAAGTGTCTGTCTGTACAGTCAGTGTCAGTGAAGTGTCAGTCTGTGTACAGTCAGTGTCAGTGAAGTGTCTGTCTGTGACAGTCAGTGTCAGTGAAATGTCTGTCTGTGTACAGTCGGTGTCAGTGAAGTGTCTGCGTGCAGTCAGTGTCAGTGAAGTGTCTGTCTGTGTACAGTCAGTGTCAGTGAAGTGTCTATGTGCAGTCTGTGTCAGTGAAGTGTCTGTGTACAAACTGTGTCAGTGAAGTGTCTGTCTGTGCAGTCAGTGTCAGTGAAGTGTCTGTCTGTGTACAGTCAGTGTCAGTGAGGTGTCTCTGTGCAGCCTGTGTCAGTGAAGTTTCTGTCTGTGTACAGTCAGTGTCAGTAAAACGTCTGTCTGTGTACAGTCAGTGTCAGTGAAGTGTCTGTGTACAGTCAGTGTCAGTGAAGTGTCTGTCTGTGTACAGTCAGTGTCAGTGATGTGTCTGTGTGCAGCCTGTGTCAGTGAAGTGTCTGTCTGTGTACAGTCAGTGTCAGTGAAATGTCTGTCTGTGTACAGTCAGTGTCAGTGAAGTGTCTGTGTACAGTCAGTGTCAGTGAAGTGTCTGTCTGTGACAGTCAGTGTCAGTGAAATGTCTGTCTGTGTACAGTCGGTGTCAGTGAAGTGTCTGTGTGCAGTCAGTGTCAGTGAAGTGTCTGTCTGTGTACAGTCAGTGTCAGTGAAGTGTCTATGTGCAGTCTGTGTCAGTGAAGTGTCTGTCTGTGTACAGTCTGTGTCAGTGAAGTGTCTGTCTGTGCAGTCAGTCTCAGTGAAGTGTCTTTCTGTGTACAATCAGTGTCAGTGAAGTGTCTGTGTGCAGCCTGTGTCAGTGAAGTGTCTGTCTGTGTACAGTCAGTGTCAGTGAAATGTCTGTCTGTGTACAGTCAGTGTCAGTGAAGTGTCTGTGTACTGTCAGTGTCAGTGAAGTGTCTGTGCACAGTCTGTCAGTGAAGTTTCTGTGTACAGTTAGTGTCAGTGAAGTGTCTGTCTGTGCAGTCAGTGTCAGTGAAGTGTCAGTCTGTGCAGTCAGTGTCAGTGAAGTGTCAGTCTGTGTACAGTCAGTGTCAGTGAAGTGTCTATGTGCAGTCTGTGTCAGTGAAGTGTCTGTTTGTGTACAGTCTGTGTCTGTGAAGTGTCTGTGCAGTCAGTGTCAGTGAAGTGTTTGTCTGTTTACAGTCTGTGTCAGTGAAGTGTCTGTCTGTGCAGTCTGTGTTAGTGAAGTGTTAGTCTGTGTACAGTCAGTGTCAGTGAAGTGTTTATTTGCAGTCTGTGTCAGTGAAGTGTATGTTTGTCTACAGTCTGTGTCAGTGAAGTGTCTGTGCTGTCAGTGTCAGTGAAGTGTCTGTCTGTGCACAGTCAGTGTCAGTGAAATGTCTGTGTGCAGTCTGTGTTAGTGAAGTGTCAGTCTGTGTACAGTCAGTGTCAGTGAAGTGTCTATTTGCAGTCTGTGTCAGTGAAGTGTATGTTTGTCTACAGTCTGTGTCAGTGAAGTGTCTGTGCAGTCAGTGTCAGTGAAGTGTCTGTCTGTGCACAGTCAGTGTCAGTGAAGTGTCTGTGTGCAGCCTGTGTCAGTGAAGTATCAGTCTGTGTACAATCAGTGTCAGTAAAACGTCTGTCTGTGTACAGTCAGTGTCAGTGAAGTGTCTGTGCGCAGTCTGTGTCAGTGAAGTGTCTGTCTGAGTCAGTGAAGTGTCTGTGTACAGTCAGTGTCAGTGAAGTTTCTGTGTACAGATAGTGTCAGTGAGGTTTCTGTCTGTGTACAATCAGTGTCAGTGAGCTGTTTGTGTGCGATCTGCGTCAGTGAACTGACTGTGTACAGTCAGTGTCAGTGAAGGGTCTGTCTGTGTACAGTCAGAGTCAGTGAAATGTCTGTCTGTGTACAGTCAGTGTCTGTGAAGTGTCTGTGTACAGTCAGTGTCAGTGAAGTGTCTGTCTGTGTGCAGTCAGTGTCAGTGAAGTGTCTGTGTGCAGCCTGTGTCAGTGAAGTGTCAGTTTGTGTACAGTCAGTTTCAGTGAAATGTCTGTCTGTGTACAGTCAGTGTCAGTGAAGTGTCTGTCTGTGACAGTCAGTGTCAGTGAAATGTCTGTCTGTGTAGAGTCTGTGTCAGTGAAGTGTCTGTGTGCAGTCAGTGTCAGTGAAGTGTCTGTCTGTGTACAGTCAGTGTCAGTGAAGTGTCTATGTGCAGTCTGTGTCAGTGAAGTGTCTGTCTGTGTACAGTCTGTGTCAGTGAAGTGTCTGTCTGTGCAGTCAGTCTCAGTGAAGTGTCTTTCTGTTTACAATCAGTGTCAGTGAAGTGTCTGTGTGCAGCCTGTGTCAGTGAAGTGTCTGTCTGTGTACAGTCAGTGTCAGTGAAATGTCTGTCTGTGTACAGTCAGTGTCAGTGAAGTGTCTGTGTACTGTCAGTGTCAGTGAAGTGTCTGTGCACAGTCTGTCAGTGAAGTTTCTGTGTACAGTTAGTGTCAGTGAAGTGTCTGTCTGTGCAGTCAGTGTCAGTGAAGTGTCAGTCTGTGCAGTCAGTGTCAGTTAAGTGTCAGTCTGTGTACTGTCAGTGTCAGTGAAGTGTCTATGTGCAGTCTGTGTCAGTGAAGTGTCTGTTTGTGTACAGTCTGTGTCAGTGAAGTGTCTGTGCAGTCTGTGTCAGTGAAGTGTCTGTCTGTGTACAAACTGTGTCAGTGAAGTGTCTGTGCAGTCAGTGTCAGTGAAGTGTCTGTCTGTGTACAGTCAGTGTCAGTGAGGTGTCTGTGTGCAGCCTGTGTCAGTGAAGTTTCTGTCTGTGTACAGTCAGTGTCAGTAAAACGTCTGTCTGTGTACAGTCAGTGTCAGTGAAGTGTCTGTGCGCAGTCTGTGTCAGTGAAGTGTCTGTCTGAGTCAGTGAAGTGTCTGTGTACAGTCAGTGTCAGTGAAGTTTCTGTGTACAGATAGTGTCAGTGAGGTTTCTGTCTGTGTACAATCAGTGTCAGTGAACTGTCTGTGTGCGATCTGCATCAGTGAACTGACTGTGTACAGTCAGTGTCAGTGAAGTGTCTGTCTGTGTACAGTCAGAGTCAGTGAAATGTCTGTCTGTGTACAGTCAGTGTCTGTGAAGTGTCTGTGTGCAGCCTGTGTCAGTGAAGTGTCAGTTTGTGTACAGTCAGTTTCAGTGAAATGTCTGTCTGTGTACAGTCAGTGTCAGTGAAGTGTCAGTCTGTGCAGTCAGTGTCAGTGAAGTGTCAGTCTGTGTACAGTCAGTGTCAGTGAAGTGTCTGTCTGTGTACAGTCACTGTCAGTGAAGTGTCTGTGTGCAGCCTGTGTCAGTGAAATGTCTGTCTGTGCAGTCAGTGTCAGTGAAGTGTCAGTCTGTGCAGTCAGTGTCAGTGAAGTGTCAGTCTCTGTACAGTCAGTGTCAGTGAAGTGTCTATGTGCAGTCTGTGTCAGTGAAGTGTCTGTTTGTGTGCAGTCTGTGTCAGTGAACTGTCTGTGCAGTCTGTGTCAGTGAAGTGTCTGTCTGTGTACAAACTGTGTCAGTGAAGTGTCTGTCTGTGCAGTCAGTGTCAGTGAAGTGTCTGTCTGTGTACAGTCAGTGTCAGTGAGGTGTCTGTGTGCAGACTGTGTCAGTGAAGTTTCTGTCTGTGTACAGTCAGTGTCAGTAAAACGTCTGTCTGTGTACAGTCAGTGTCAGTGAAGTGTCTGTGCGCAGTCTGTGTCAGTGAAGTGTCTGTCTGAGTCAGTGAAGTGTCTGTGTACAGTCAGTGTCAGTGAAGTTTATGTGTACAGATAGTGTCAGTGAGGTTTCTGTCTGTGTACAATCAGTGTCAGTGAACTGTCTGTGTGCGATCTGCGTCAGTGAACTGACTGTGTACAGTCAGTGTCAGTGAAGTGTCTGTCTGTGTACAGTCAGAGTCAGTGAAATGTCTGTCTGTGTACAGTCAGCGTCAGTGAAGTGTCTGTGCAGTCTGTGTCAGTGAAGTGTCTGTCTGTGTACAAACTGTGTCAGTGAAGTGTCTGTCTGTGCAGTCAGTGTCAGTGAAGTGTCTGTCTGTGTACAGTCAGTGTCAGTGAGGTGTCTGTGTGCAGCCTGTGTCAGTGAAGTTTCTGTCTGTGTACAGTCAGTGTCAGTAAAACGTCTGTCTGTGTACAGTCAGTGTCAGTGAAATGTCTGTGCGCAGACTGTGTCAGTGAAGTGTCTGTGTACAGTCAGTGTCAGTGAAGTTTCTGTGTACAGATAGTGTCAGTGAGGTTTCTGTCTGTGTACAATCAGTGTCAGTGAACTGTCTGTGTGCGATCTGCATCAGTGAACTGACTGTGTACAGTCAGTGTCAGTGAAGTGTCTGTCTGTGTACAGTCAGAGTCAGTGAAATGTCTGTCTGTGTACAGTCAGTGTCTGTGAAGTGTCTGTGTGCAGCCTGTGTCAGTGAAGTGTCAGTTTTTGTACAGTCAGTTTCAGTGAAATGTCTGTCTGTGTACAGTCAGTGTCAGTGAAGTGTCAGTCTGTGCAGTCAGTGTCAGTGAAGTGTCAGTCTGTGTACAGTCAGTGTCAGTGAAGTGTCTGTCTGTGTACAGTCACTGTCAGTGAAGTGTCTGTGTGCAGCCTGTGTCAGTGAAATGTCTGTCTGTGCAGTCAGTGTCAGTGAAGTGTCAGTCTGTGCAGTCAGTGTCAGTGAAGTGTCAGTCTGTGTACAGTCAGTGTCAGTGAAGTGTCTATGTGCAGTCTGTGTCAGTGAAGTGTCTGTTTGTGTACAGTCTGTGTCAGTGAAGTGTCTGTGCAGTCTGTGTCAGTGAAGTGTCTGTCTGTGTACAAACTGTGTCAGTGAAGTGTCTGTCTGTGCAGTCAGTGTCAGTGAAGTGTCTGTCTGTGTACAGTCAGTGTCAGTGAGGTGTCTGTGTGCAGCCTGTGTCAGTGAAGTTTCTGTCTGTGTACAGTCAGTGTCAGTAAAACGTCTGTCTGTGTACAGTCAGTGTCAGTGAAGTGTCTGTGCGCAGTCTGTGTCAGTGAAGTGTCTGTCTGAGTCAGTGAAGTGTCTGTGTACAGTCAGTGTCAGTGAAGTTTATGTGTACAGATAGTGTCAGTGAGGTTTCTGTCTGTGTACAATCAGTGTCAGTGAACTGTCTGTGTGCGATCTGCGTCAGTCAACTGACTGTGTACAGTCAGTGTCAGTGAAGTGTCTGTCTGTGTACAGTCAGAGTCAGTGAAATGTCTGTCTGTGTACAGTCAGTGTCAGTGAAGTGTCTGTGCAGTCTGTGTCAGTGAAGTGTCTGTCTGTGTACAAACTGTGTCAGTGAAGTGTCTGTCTGTGCAGTCAGTGTCAGTGAAGTGTCTGTCTGTGTACAGTCAGTGTCAGTGAAATGTCTGTGCGCAGACTGTGTCAGTGAAGTGTCTGTGTACAGTCAGTGTCAGTGAAGTTTCTGTGTACAGATAGTGTCAGTGAGGTTTCTGTCTGTGTACAATCAGTGTCAGTGAACTGTCTGTGTGCGATCTGCGTCAGTGAACTGACTGTGTACAGTCAGTGTCAGTGAAGTGTCTGTCTGTGTACAGTCAGAGTCAGTGAAATGTCTGTCTGTGTACAGTCAGTGTCAGTGGTGTCTGTCTGTGTACAGTCAGTGTCAGTGAAATGTCTGTCTGTGTACAGTCAGTGTCAGTGAAGTGTCTGTGTACAGTCAGTGTCAGTGAAGTGTCTGTCTGTGACAGTCAGTGTCAGTGAAATGTCTGTCTGTGTACAGTCGGTGTCAGTGAAGTGTCTGTGTGCAGTCAGTGTCAGTGAAGTGTCTGTCTGTGTACAGTCAGTGTCAGTGAAGTGTCTATGTGCAGTCTGTGTCAGTGAAGTGTCTGTCTGTGTACAGTCTGTGTCAGTGAAGTGTCTGTCTGTGCAGTCAGTCTGAGTGAAGTGTCTTTCTGTGTACAATCAGTGTCAGTGAAGTGTCTGTGTGCAGCCTGTGTCAGTGAATTGTCTGTATGTGTACAGTCAGTGTCAGTGAAATGTCTGTCTGTGTACAGTCAGTGTCAGTGAAGTGTCTGTGTACTGTCAGTGTCAGTGAAGTGTCTGTGCACAGTCTGTCAGTCAAGTTTCTGTGTACAGTTAGTGTCAGTGAAGTGTCTGTCTGTGCAGTCAGTGTCAGTGAAGTGTCAGTCTGTGTACAGTCAGTGTCAGTGAAGTGTCTATGTGCAGTCTGTGTCAGTGAAGTGTCTGTTTGTGTACAGTCTGTGTCAGTGAAGTGTCTGTGCAGTCAGTGTCAGTGAAGTGTCTGTCCGTGTACAGTCAGTGTCAGTGAAGTGTCTATGTGCAGTCTGTGTCAGTGAAGTGTCTGTCTGTGTACAGTCTGTGTCAGTGAAGTGTCTGTCTGTGCAGTCAGTCTCAGTGAAGTGTCTTTCTGTGTACAATCAGTGTCAGTGAAGTGTCCGTGTGCAGCCTGTGTCAGTGAAGTGTCTGTCTGTGTACAGTCAGTGTCAGTGAAATGTCTGTCTGTGTACAGTCAGTGTCAGTGAAGTGTCTGTGTACTGTCAGTGTCAGTGAAGTGTCTGTGCACAGTCTGTCAGTGAAGTTTCTGTGTACAGTTAGTGTCAGTGAAGTGTCTGTCTGTGCAGTCAGTGTCAGTGAAGTGTCAGTCTGTGCAGTCAGTGTCAGTGAAGTGTCAGTCTGTGTACAGTCAGTGTCAGTGAAGTGTCTATGTGCAGTCTGTGTCAGTGAAGTGTCTGTTTGTGTACAGTCTGTGTCAGTGAAGTGTCTGTGCAGTCTGTGTCAGTGAAGTGTCAGTCTGTGTACAAACTGTGTCAGTGAAGTGTCTGTCTGTGCAGTCAGTGTCAGTGAAGTGTCTGTGTGCAGCCTGTGTCAGTGAAGTTTCTGTCTGTGTACAGTCAGTGTCAGTAAAACGTCTGTCTGTGTACAGTCAGTGTCAGTGAAGTGTCTGTGCGCAGTCTGTGTCAGTGAAGTGTCTGTCTGAGTCAGTGAAGTGTCTGTGTACAGTCAGTGTCAGTGAAGTTTCTGTGTACAGATAGTGTCAGTGAGGTTTCTGTCTGTGTACATTCAGTGTCAGTGAACTGTCTGTGTGCGATCTGCGTCAGTGAACTGACTGTGTACAGTCAGTGTCAGTGAAGTGTCTGTCTGTGTACAGTCAGAGTCAGTGAAATGTCTGTCTGTGTACAGTCAGTGTCTGTGAAGTGTCTGTGTGCAGCCTGTGTCAGTGAAGTGTCAGTTTGTGTACAGTCAGTTTCAGTGAAATGTCTGTCTGTGTACAGTCAGTGTCAGTGAAGTGTCAGTCTGTGCAGTCAGTGTCAGTGAAGTGTCAGTCTGTGTACAGTCAGTGTCAGTGAAGTGTCTGTCTGTGTACAGTCACTGTCAGTGAAGTGTCTGTGTGCAGCCTGTGTCAGTGAAATGTCTGTCTGTGCAGTCAGTGTCAGTGAAGTGTCAGTCTGTGCAGTCAGTGTCAGTGAAGTGTCAGTCTGTGTACAGTCAGTGTCAGTGAAGTGTCTATGTGCAGTCTGTGTCAGTGAAGTGTCTGTTTGTGTACAGTCTGTGTCAGTGAAGTGTCTGTGCAGTCTGTGTCAGTGAAGTGTCTGTCTGTGTACAAACTGTGTCAGTGAAGTGTCTGTCTGTGCAGTCAGTGTCAGTGAAGTGTCTGTCTGTGTACAGTCAGTGTCAGTGAGGTGTCTGTGTGCAGCCTGTGTCAGTGAAGTTTCTGTCTGTGTACAGTCAGTGTCAATAAAGCGTCTGTCTGTGTACAGTCAGTGTCAGTGAAGTGTCTGTGCGCAGTCTGTGTCAGTGAAGTGTCTGTCTGAGTCAGTGAAGTGTCTGTGTACAGTCAGTGTCAGTGAAGTTTATGTGTACAGATAGTGTCAGTGAGGTTTCTGTCTGTGTACAATCAGTGTCAGTGAACTGTCTGTGTGCGATCTGCGTCAGTGAACTGACTGTGTACAGTCAGTGTCAGTGAAGTGTCTGTCTGTGTACAGTCAGAGTCAGTGAAATGTCTGTCTGTGTACAGTCAGTGTCAGTGAAGTGTCTGTGCAGTCTGTGTCAGTGAAGTGTCTGTCTGTGTACAAACTGTGTCAGTGAAGTGTCTGTCTGTGCAGTCAGTGTCAGTGAAGTGTCTGTCTGTGTACAGTCAGTGTCAGTGAGGTGTCTGTGTGCAGCCTGTGTCAGTGAAGTTTCTGTCTGTGTACAGTCAGTGTCAGTAAAACGTCTGTCTGTGTACAGTCAGTGTCAGTGAAATGTCTGTGCGCAGTCTGTGTCAGTGAAGTGTCTGTGTACAGTCAGTGTCAGTGAAGTTTCTGTGTACAGATAGTGTTAGTGAGGTTTCTGTCTGTGTACAATCAGTGTCAGTGAACTGTCTGTGTGCGATCTGCGTCAGTGAACTGACTGTGTACAGTCAGTGTCAGTGAAGTGTCTGTCTGTGTACAGTCAGAGTCAGTGAAATGTCTGTCTGTGTACAGTCAGTGTCTGTGAAGTGTCTGTGTACAGTCAGTGTCAGTGGTGTCTGTCTGTGTACAGTCAGTGTCAGTGAAATGTCTGTCTGTGTACAGTTAGTGTCAGTGAAGTGTCTGTGTACAGTCAGTGTCAGTGAAGTGTCTGTCTGTGACAGTCAGTGTCAGTGAAATGTCTGTCTGTGTACAGTCGGTGTCAGTGAAGTGTCTGTGTGCAGTCAGTGTCAGTGAAGTGTCTGTCTGTGTACAGTCAGTGTCAGTGAAGTGTCTATGTGCAGTCTGTGTCAGTGAAGTGTCTGTCTGTGTACAGTCTGTGTCAGTGAAGTGTCTGTCTGTGTACAATCAGTGTCAGTGAAGTGTCTGTGTGCAGCCTGTGTCAGTGAATTGTCTGTATGTGTACAGTCAGTGTCAGTGAAATGTCTGTCTGTGTACAGTCAGTGTCAGTGAAGTGGCTGTGTACAGTTAGTGTCAGTGAAGTGTCTGTCTGTGCAGTCAGTGTCAGTGAAGTGTCAGTCTGTGTACAGTCAGTGTCAGTGAAGTGTCTATGTGCAGTCTGTGTCAGTAAAGTGTCTGTTTGTGTACAGTCTGTGACAGTGAAGTGTCTGTGCAGTCAGTGTCAGTGAAGTGTCTGTCTGTGTACAGTCAGTGTCAGTGAAGTGTCTGTGTGCAGCCTGTGTCAGTGAAGTGTTTGTCTGTTTACAGTCTGTGTCAGTGAAGTGTCTGTCTGTGCAGTCTGTGTTAGTGAAGTGTCTGTCTGTGTACAGTCAGTGTCAGTGAAGTGTATGTTTGTCTACAGTCTCTGTCAGTGAAGTGTCCGTGCAGTCAGTGTCAGTGAAGTGTCTGTCTGTGCACAGTCAGTGTCAGTGAAGTGTCTGTGTGCAGCCTGTGTCAGTGAAGTGTCTGTCTGTTTACAGTCTGTGTCAGTGAAGTGTCTGTCTGTGCAGTCTGTGCTAGTGAAGGGTCAGTCTGTGTACAGTCAGTGTCAGTGAAGTGTCTATTTGCAGTCTGTGTCAGTGAAGTGTATGTTTGTCTACAGTCTGTGTCAGTGAAGTGTCTGTGCAGTCAGTGTCAGTGAAGTGTCTGTCTGTGCACAGTCAGTGTCAGTGAAGTGTCTGTGTGCAGCCTGTGTCAGTGAAGTGTCAGTCTGTGTACAATCAGTGTCAGTGAAATGTCTGTCTGTGTACAGTCAGTGTCAGTGAAGTGTCTGTGTCCAGTCAGTGTCAGTGAAGTGTCTGTCTGTGTACAATCAGTGTCAGTGAAGTGTCTGAGTGCAGCCTGTGTCAGTGAAGTGTCTGTCTGTGTACAGTCAGTGTCAGTGAAATGTCTGTCTGTGTACAGTCAGTGTCAGTGAAGTGTCTGTGTACAGTCAGTGTCAGTGAAGTGTCTGTCTGTGACAGTCAGTGTCAGTGAAATATCTGTTTGTGTACACTCAGTGTCAGTGAAGTGTCTGTGTGCAGTCAGTGTCAGTGAAGTGTCTGTCTGTGTACAGTCTGTGTCAGTGAAGTGTCTGTCTGTGCAGTCAGTGTCAGTGAAGTGTCTGTCTGTGTACAGTCAGTGTCAGTGAGGTGTCTGTGTGCAGCCTGTGTCAGTGAAGTTTCTGTCTGTGTACAGTCAGTGTCAGTAAAACGTCTGTCTGTGTACAGTCAGTGTCAGTGAAATGTCTGTGCGCAGTCTGTGTCAGTGAAGTGTCTGTGTACAGTCAGTGTCAGTGAAGTTTCTGTGTACAGATAGTGTTAGTGAGGTTTCTGTCTGTGTACAATCAGTGTCAGTGAACTGTCTGTGTGCGATCTGCGTCAGTGAACTGACTGTGTACAGTCAGTGTCAGTGAAGTGTCTGTCTGTGTACAGTCAGAGTCAGTGAAATGTCTGTCTGTGTACAGTCAGTGTCTGTGAAGTGTCTGTGTACAGTCAGTGTCAGTGGTGTCTGTCTGTGTACAGTCAGTGTCAGTGAAATGTCTGTCTGTGTACAGTCAGTGTCAGTGAAGTGTCTGTGTACAGTCAGTGTCAGTGAAGTGTCTGTCTGTGACAGTCAGTGTCAGTGAAATGTCTGTCTGTGTACAGTCGGTGTTAGTGAAGTGTCTGTGTGCAGTCAGTGTCAGTGAAGTGTCTGTCTGTGTACAGTCAGTGTCAGTGAAGTGTCTATGTGCAGTCTGTGTCAGTGAAGTGTCTGTCTGTGTACAGTCTGTGTCAGTGAAGTGTCTGTCTGTGTACAATCAGTGTCAGTGAAGTGTCTGTGTGCAGCCTGTGTCAGTGAATTGTCTGTATGTGTACAGTCAGTGTCAGTGAAATGTCTGTCTGTGTACAGTCAGTGTCAGTGAAGTGGCTGTGTACAGTTAGTGTCAGTGAAGTGTCTGTCTGTGCAGTCAGTGTCAGTGAAGTGTCAGTCTGTGTACAGTCAGTGTCAGTGAAGTGTCTATGTGCAGTCTGTGTCAGTAAAGTGTCTGTTTGTGTACAGTCTGTGACAGTGAAGTGTCTGTGCAGTCAGTGTCAGTGAAGTGTCTGTCTGTGTACAGTCAGTGTCAGTGAAGTGTCTGTGTGCAGCCTGTGTCAGTGAAGTGTTTGTCTGTTTACAGTCTGTGTCAGTGAAGTGTCTGTCCGTGCAGTCTGTGTTAGTGAAGTGTCTGTCTGTGTACAGTCAGTGTCAGTGAAGTGTATGTTTGTCTACAGTCTGTGTCAGTGAAGTGTCCGTGCAGTCAGTGTCAGTGAAGTGTCTGTCTGTGCACAGTCAGTGTCAGTGAAGTGTCTGTGTGCAGCCTGTGTCAGTGAAGTGTCTGTCTGTTTACAGTCTGTGTCAGTGAAGTGTCTGTCTGTGCAGTCTGTGCTAGTGAAGGGTCAGTCTGTGTACAGTCAGTGTCAGTGAAGTGTCTATTTGCAGTCTGTGTCAGTGAAGTGTATGTTTGTCTACAGTCTGTGTCAGTGAAGTGTCTGTGCAGTCAGTGTCAGTGAAGTGTCTGTCTGTGCACAGTCAGTGTCAGTGAAGTGTCTGTGTGCAGCCTGTGTCAGTGAAGTGTCAGTCTGTGTACAATCAGTGTCAGTGAAATGTCTGTCTGTGTACAGTCAGTGTCAGTGAAGTGTCTGTGTCCAGTCAGTGTCAGTGAAGTGTCTGTCTGTGTACAATCAGTGTCAGTGAAGTGTCTGAGTGCAGCCTGTGTCAGTGAAGTGTCTGTCTGTGTACAGTCAGTGTCAGTGAAATGTCTGTCTGTGTACAGTCAGTGTCAGTGAAGTGTCTGTGTACAGTCAGTGTCAGTGAAGTGTCTGTCTGTGACAGTCAGTGTCAGTGAAATATCTGTTTGTGTACACTCAGTGTCAGTGAAGTGTCTGTGTGCAGTCAGTGTCAGTGAAGTGTCTGTCTGTGTGCAGTCAGTGTCAGTGAAGTGTCTATGTGCAGTCTGTGTCAGTGAAGTGTCTGTCTGTGTACAGTCTGTGTCAGTGAAGTGTCTGTCTGTGCAGTCAGTGACAGTGAAGTGTCAGTCTGTGTACAGTCAGTGTCAGGGAAGTGTCTATATGCAGTCTGTGTCAGTGAAGTGTCTGTTTGTGTACAGTCTGTGTCAGTGAAATGTCTGTCTGTGTACAGTCAGTGTCAGTGAAGTGTCTATGTACAGTCAGTGTCAGTGCAGTGTCTGTCTGTGACAGTCAGTGTCAGTGAAATATCTGTCTGTGTACAGTCGGTGTCAGTGAAGTGTCTGTGTGCAGTCAGTGTCAGTGAAGTGTCTGTCTGTGTACAGTCAGTGTCAGTGAAGGGTCTATGTGCAGGCTGTGTCAGTGAAGTGTCTGTCTGTGTACAGTCTGTGTCAGTGAAGTGTCTGTCTGTGCAGTCAGTGTCAGTGAAGTGTCAGTCTGTGTACAGTCAGTGTCAGTGAAGTGTCTATGTACAGTCAGTGTCAGTGAAGTGTCTGTCTGTGACAGTCAGTGTCAGTGAAATGTCTGTCTGTGTACAGTCAGTGTCAGTGAAGTGTCTGTCTGTGTACAGTCAGTGTCAGTGAGGTGTCTGTGTGCAGCCTGTGTCAGTGAAGTTTCTGTCTGTGTACAGTCAGTGTCAGTAAAACGTCTGTCTGTGTACAGTCAGTGTCAGTGAAGTGTCTGTCTGCGTACAGTCAGTGTCAGTGATGTGTCTGTGTGCAGCCTGTGTCAGTGAAGTGTCTGTCTGTGTACAGTCAGTGTCAGTGAAATGTCTGTCTGTGTACAGTCAGTGTCAGTGAAGTGTCTGTGTACAGTCAGTGTCAGTGAAGTGTCTGTCTGTGACAGTCAGTGTCAGCGAAATGTCTGTCTGTGTACAGTCGGTGTCAGTGAAGTGTCTGTGTGCAGTCAGTGTCAGTGAAGTGTCTGTCTGTGTACAGTCAGTGTCAGTGAAGTGTCTATGTGCAGTCTGTGTCAGTGAAGTGTCTGTCTGTGTACAGTCTGTGTCAGTGAAGTGTCTGTCTGTGCAGTCAGTCTCAGTGAAGTGTCTTTCTGTGTACAATCAGTGTCAGTGAAGTGTCTGTGTGCAGCCTGTGTCAGTGAAGTGTCTGTCTGTGTACAGTCAGTGTCAGTGAAATGTCTGTCTGTGTACAGTCAGTGTCAGTGAAGTGTCTGTGTACTGTCAGTGTCAGTGAAGTGTCTGTGCACAGTCTGTCAGTGAAGTTTCTGTGTACAGTTAGTGTCAGTGAAGTGTCTGTCTGTGCAGTCAGTGTCAGTGAAGTGTCAGTCTGTGCAGTCAGTGTGAGGGAAGTGTCAGTCTGTGTACAGTCAGTGTCAGTGAAGTGTCTATGTGCAGGCTGTGTCAGTGAAGTGTCTGTCTGTGTACAGTCTGTGTCAGTGAAGTTTCTGTCTGTGTACAGTCAGTGTCAATAAAGCGTCTGTCTGTGTACAGTCAGTGTCAGTGAAGTGTCTGTCCGCAGTCTGTGTCAGTGAAGTGTCTGTCTGAGTCAGTGAAGTGTCTGTGTACAGTCAGTGTCAGTGAAGTTTATGTGTACAGATAGTGTCAGTGAGGTTTCTGTCTGTGTACAATCAGTGTCAGTGTACTGTCTGTGTGCGATCTGCGTCAGTGAACTGACTGTGTACAGTCAGTGTCAGTGAAGTGTCTGTCTGTGTACTTCAGAGTCAGTGAAGTGTCAGTCTGTGTACAGTCAGTGTCAGTGAAGTGTCTATGTGCAGTCTGTGTCAGTAAAGTGTCTGTTTGTGTACAGTCTGTGACAGTGAAGTGTCTGTGCAGTCAGTGTCAGTGAAGTGTCTGTCTGTGTACAGTCAGTGTCAGTGAAGTGTCTGTGTGCAGCCTGTGTCAGTGAAGTGTTTGTCTGTTTACAGTCTGTGTCAGTGAAGTGTCTGTCCGTGCAGTCTGTGTTAGTGAAGTGTCTGTCTGTGTACAGTCAGTGTCAGTGAAGTGTATGTTTGTCTACAGTCTGTGTCAGTGAAGTGTCCGTGCAGTCAGTGTCAGTGAAGTGTCTGTCTGTGCACAGTCAGTGTCAGTGAAGTGTCTGTGTGCAGCCTGTGTCAGTGAAGTGTCTGTCTGTTTACAGTCTGTGTCAGTTTAGTGTCTGTCTGTGCAGTCTGTGCTAGTGAAGGGTCAGTCTGTGTACAGTCAGTGTCAGTGAAGTGTCTATTTGCAGTCTGTGTCAGTGAAGTGTATGTTTGTCTACAGTCTGTGTCAGTGAAGTGTCTGTGCAGTCAGTGTCAGTGAAGTGTCTGTCTGTGCACAGTCAGTGTCAGTGAAGTGTCTGTGTGCAGCCTGTGTCAGTGAAGTGTCAGTCTGTGTACAATCAGTGTCAGTGAAATGTCTGTCTGTGTACAGTCAGTGTCAGTGAAGTGTCTGTGTCCAGTCAGTGTCAGTGAAGTGTCTGTCTGTGTACAATCAGTGTCAGTGAAGTGTCTGAGTGCAGCCTGTGTCAGTGAAGTGTCTGTCTGTGTACAGTCAGTGTCAGTGAAATGTCTGTCTGTGTACAGTCAGTGTCAGTGAAGTGTCTGTGTACAGTCAGTGTCAGTGAAGTGTCTGTCTGTGACAGTCAGTGTCAGTGAAATATCTGTTTGTGTACACTCAGTGTCAGTGAAGTGTCTGTGTGCAGTCAGTGTCAGTGAAGTGTCTGTCTGTGTGCAGTCAGTGTCAGTGAAGTGTCTATGTGCAGTCTGTGTCAGTGAAGTGTCTGTCTGTGTACAGTCTGTGTCAGTGAAGTGTCTGTCTGTGCAGTCAGTGACAGTGAAGTGTCAGTCTGTGTACAGTCAGTGTCAGGGAAGTGTCTATATGCAGTCTGTGTCAGTGAAGTGTCTGTTTGTGTACAGTCTGTGTCAGTGAAATGTCTGTCTGTGTACAGTCAGTGTCAGTGAAGTGTCTATGTACAGTCAGTGTCAGTGCAGTGTCTGTCTGTGACAGTCAGTGTCAGTGAAATATCTGTCTGTGTACAGTCGGTGTCAGTGAAGTGTCTGTGTGCAGTCAGTGTCAGTGAAGTGTCTGTCTGTGTACAGTCAGTGTCAGTGAAGGGTCTATGTGCAGGCTGTGTCAGTGAAGTGTCTGTCTGTGTACAGTCTGTGTCAGTGAAGTGTCTGTCTGTGCAGTCAGTGTCAGTGAAGTGTCAGTCTGTGTACAGTCAGTGTCAGTGAAGTGTCTATGTACAGTCAGTGTCAGTGAAGTGTCTGTCTGTGACAGTCAGTGTCAGTGAAATGTCTGTCTGTGTACAGTCAGTGTCAGTGAAGTGTCTGTCTGTGTACAGTCAGTGTCAGTGAGGTGTCTGTGTGCAGCCTGTGTCAGTGAAGTTTCTGTCTGTGTACAGTCAGTGTCAGTAAAACGTCTGTCTGTGTACAGTCAGTGTCAGTGAAGTGTCTGTCTGCGTACAGTCAGTGTCAGTGATGTGTCTGTGTGCAGCCTGTGTCAGTGAAGTGTCTGTCTGTGTACAGTCAGTGTCAGTGAAATGACTGTCTGTGTACAGTCAGTGTCAGTGAAGTGTCTGTGTACAGTCAGTGTCAGTGAAGTGTCTGTCTGTGACAGTCAGTGTCAGCGAAATGTCTGTCTGTGTACAGTCGGTGTCAGTGAAGTGTCTGTGTGCAGTCAGTGTCAGTGAAGTGTCTGTCTGTGTACAGTCAGTGTCAGTGAAGTGTCTATGTGCAGTCTGTGTCAGTGAAGTGTCTGTCTGTGTACAGTCTGTGTCAGTGAAGTGTCTGTCTGTGCAGTCAGTCTCAGTGAAGTGTCTTTCTGTGTACAATCAGTGTCAGTGAAGTGTCTGTGTGCAGCCTGTGTCAGTGAAGTGTCTGTCTGTGTACAGTCAGTGTCAGTGAAATGTCTGTCTGTGTACAGTCAGTGTCAGTGAAGTGTCTGTGTACTGTCAGTGTCAGTGAAGTGTCTGTGCACAGTCTGTCAGTGAAGTTTCTGTGTACAGTTAGTGTCAGTGAAGTGTCTGTCTGTGCAGTCAGTGTCAGTGAAGTGTCAGTCTGTGCAGTCAGTGTGAGGGAAGTGTCAGTCTGTGTACAGTCAGTGTCAGTGAAGTGTCTATGTGCAGGCTGTGTCAGTGAAGTGTCTGTCTGTGTACAGTCTGTGTCAGTGAAGTTTCTGTCTGTGTACAGTCAGTGTCAATAAAGCGTCTGTCTGTGTACAGTCAGTGTCAGTGAAGTGTCTGTCCGCAGTCTGTGTCAGTGAAGTGTCTGTCTGAGTCAGTGAAGTGTCTGTGTACAGTCAGTGTCAGTGAAGTTTATGTGTACAGATAGTGTCAGTGAGGTTTCTGTCTGTGTACAATCAGTGTCAGTGTACTGTCGGTGTGCGATCTGCGTCAGTGAACTGACTGTGTACAGTCAGTGTCAGTGAAGTGTCTGTCTGTGTACTTCAGAGTCAGTGAAATGTCTGTCTGTGTACAGTCAGTGTCAGTGAAGTGTCTGTGCAGTCTGTGTCAGTGAAGTGTCTGTCTGTGTACAAACTGTGTCAGTGAAGTGTCTGTCTGTGCAGTCAGTGTCAGTGAAGTGTCTGTCTGTGTACAGTCAGTGTCAGTGAGGTGTCTGTGTGCAGCCTGTGTCAGTGAAGTTTCTGTCTGTGTACAGTCAGTGTCAGTAAAACGTCTGTCTGTGTACAGTCAGTGTCAGTGAAATGTCTGTGCGCAGTCTGTGTCAGTGAAGTGTCTGTGTACAGTCAGTGTCAGTGAAGTTTCTGTGTACAGATAGTGTCAGTGAGGTTTCTGTCTGTGTACAATCAGTGTCAGTGAACTGTCTGTGTGCGATCTGCGTCAGTGAACTGACTGTGTACAGTCAGTGTCAGTGAAGTGTCTGTCTGTGTACAGTCAGAGTCAGTGAAATGTCTGTCTGTGTACAGTCAGTGTCAGTGGTGTCTGTCTGTGTACAGTCAGTGTCAGTGAAATGTCTGTCTGTGTACAGTCAGTGTCAGTGAAGTGTCTGTGTACAGTCAGTGTCAGTGAAGTGTCTGTCTGTGACAGTCAGTGTCAGTGAAATGTCTGTCTGTGTGCAGTCGGTGTCAGTGAAGTGTCTGTGTGCAGTCAGTGTCAGTGAAGTGTCTGTCTGTGTACAGTCAGTGTCAGTGAAGTGTCTATGTGCAGTCTGTGTCAGTGAAGTGTCTGTCTGTGTACAGTCTGTGTCAGTGAAGTGTCTGTCTGTGTACAATCAGTGTCAGTGAAGTGTCTGTGTGCAGCCTGTGTCAGTGAATTGTCTGTATGTGTACAGTCAGTGTCAGTGAAATGTCTGTCTGTGTACAGTCAGTGTCAGTGAAGTGTCTGTGTACTGTCAGTGTCAGTGAAGTGTCTGTGCACAGTCTGTCAGTGAAGTTTCTGTGTACAGTTAGTGTCAGTGAAGAGTCTGTCTGTGCAGTCAGTGTCAGTGAAGTGTCAGTCTGTGTACAGTCAGTGTCAGTGAAGTGTCTATGTGCAGTCTGTGTCAGTAAAGTGTCTGTTTGTGTACAGTCTGTGTCAGTGAAGTGTCTGTGCAGTCAGTGTCAGTGAAGTGTCTGTCTGTGTACAGTCAGTGTCAGTGAAGTGTCTGTGTGCAGCCTGTGTCAGTGAAGTGTTTCTCTGTTTACAGTCTGTGTCAGTGAAGTGTCTGTCTGTGCAGTCTGTGTTAGTGAAGTGTCTGTCTGTGTACAGTCAGTGTCAGTGAAGTGTCTATTTGCAGTCTGTGTCAGTGAAGTGTATGTTTGTCTACAGTCTGTGTCAGTGAAGTGTCTGTGCAGTCAGTGTCAGTGAAGTGTCTGTCTGTGCACAGTCAGTGTCAGTGAAGTGTCTGTGTGCAGCCTGTGTCAGTGAAGTGTCTGTCTGTTTACAGTCTGTGTCAGTGAAGTGTCTGTCTGTGCAGTCTGTGCTAGTGAAGGGTCAGTCTGTGTACAGTCAGTGTCAGTGAAGTGTCTATTTGCAGTCTGTGTCAGTGAAGTGTATGTTTGTCTACAGTCTGTGTCAGTGAAGTGTCTGTGCAGTCAGTGTCAGTGAAGTGTCTGTCTGTGCACAGTCAGTGTCAGTGAAGTGTCTGTGTGCAGCCTGTGTCAGTGAAGTGTCAGTCTGTGTACAATCAGTGTCAGTGAAATGTCTGTCTGTGTACAGTCAGTGTCAGTGAAGTGTCTGTGTCCAGTCAGTGTCAGTGAAGTGTCTGTCTGTGTACAATCAGTGTCAGTGAAGTGTCTGAGTGCAGCCTGTGTCAGTGAAGTGTCTGTCTGTGTACAGTCAGTGTCAGTGAAATGTCTGTCTGTGTACAGTCAGTGTCAGTGAAGTGTCTGTGTACAGTCAGTGTCAGTGAAGTGTCTGTCTGTGACAGTCAGTGTCAGTGAAATATCTGTTTGTGTACACTCAGTGTCAGTGAAGTGTCTGTGTGCAGTCAGTGTCAGTGAAGTGTCTGTCTGTGTGCAGTCAGTGTCAGTGAAGTGTCTATGTGCAGTCTGTGTCAGTGAAGTGTCTGTCTGTGTACAGTCTGTGTCAGTGAAGTGTCTGTCTGTGCAGTCAGTGACAGTGAAGTGTCAGTCTGTGTACAGTCAGTGTCAGGGAAGTGTCTATATGCAGTCTGTGTCAGTGAAGTGTCTGTTTGTGTACAGTCTGTGTCAGTGAAATGTCTGTCTGTGTACAGTCAGTGTCAGTGAAGTGTCTATGTACAGTCAGTGTCAGTGCAGTGTCTGTCTGTGACAGTCAGTGTCAGTGAAATATCTGTCTGTGTACAGTCGGTGTCAGTGAAGTGTCTGTGTGCAGTCAGTGTCAGTGAAGTGTCTGTCTGTGTACAGTCAGTGTCAGTGAAGGGTCTATGTGCAGGCTGTGTCAGTGAAGTGTCTGTCTGTGTACAGTCTGTGTCAGTGAAGTGTCTGTCTGTGCAGTCAGTGTCAGTGAAGTGTCAGTCTGTGTACAGTCAGTGTCAGTGAAGTGTCTATGTACAGTCAGTGTCAGTGAAGTGTCTGTCTGTGACAGTCAGTGTCAGTGAAATGTCTGTCTGTGTACAGTCGGTGTCAGTGAAGTGTCTGCGTGCAGTCAGTGTCAGTGAAGTGTCTGTCTGTGTACAGTCAGTGTCAGTGAAGTGTCTATGTGCAGTCTGTGTCAGTGAAGTGTCTGTCTGTGTACAAACTGTGTCAGTGAAGTGTCTGTCTGTGCAGTCAGTGTCAGTGAAGTGTCTGTCTGTGTACAGTCATTGTCAGTGAGGTGTCTGTGTGCAGCCTGTGTCAGTGAAGTTTCTGTCTGTGTACAGTCAGTGTCAGTAAAACGTCTGTCTGTGTACAGTCAGTGTCAGTGAAGTGTCTGTGTACAGTCAGTGTCAGTGAAGTGTCTGTCTGCGTACAGTCAGTGTCAGTGATGTGTCTGTGTGCAGCCTGTGTCAGTGAAGTGTCTGTCTGTGTACAGTCAGTGTCAGTGAAATGTCTGTCTGTGTACAGTCAGTGTCAGTGAAGTGTCTGTGTACAGTCAGTGTCAGTGAAGTGTCTGTCTGTGACAGTCAGTGTCAGCGAAATGTCTGTCTGTGTACAGTCGGTGTCAGTGAAGTGTCTGTGTGCAGTCAGTGTCAGTGAAGTGTCTGTCTGTGTACAGTCAGTGTCAGTGAAGTGTCTATGTGCAGTCTGTGTCAGTGAAGTGTCTGTCTGTGTACAGTCTGTGTCAGTGAAGTGTCTGTCTGTGCAGTCAGTCTCAGTGAAGTGTCTTTCTGTGTACAATCAGTGTCAGTGAAGTGTCTGTGTGCAGCCTGTGTCAGTGAAGTGTCTGTCTGTGTACAGTCAGTGTCAGTGAAATGCTGTCTGTGTACAGTCAGTGTCAGTGAAGTGTCTGTGTACTGTCAGTGTCAGTGAAGTGTCTGTGCACAGTCTGTCAGTGAAGTTTCTGTGTACAGTTAGTGTCAGTGAAGTGTCTGTCTGTGCAGTCAGTGTCAGTGAAGTGTCAGTCTGTGTAGTCAGTGTCAGTGAAGTGTCAGTCTGTGTACAGTCAGTGTCAGTGAAGTGTCTATGTGCAGGCTGTGTCAGTGAAGTGTCTGTCTGTGTACAGTCTGTGTCAGTGAAGTGTCTGTGCAGTCAGTGTCAGTGAAGTGTCAGTCTGTGTACAGTCAGTGTCAGTGAAGTGTCTATGTACAGTCAGTGTCAGTGAAGTGTCTGTCTGTGACAGTCAGTGTCAGTGAAATGTCTGTCTGTGTACAGTCGGTGTCAGTGAAGTGTCTGCGTGCAGTCAGTGTCAGTGAAGTGTCTGTCTGTGTACAGTCAGTGTCAGTGAAGTGTCTATGTGCAGTCTGTGTCAGTGAAGTGTCTGTGT
Organism: Mobula birostris; assembly: GCF_030028105.1. Classification (NCBI taxonomy): domain Eukaryota; kingdom Metazoa; phylum Chordata; class Chondrichthyes; order Myliobatiformes; family Myliobatidae; genus Mobula; species Mobula birostris. The sequence continues at coordinate 174,637 of NW_027278424.1, read as the reverse complement.
ACAAACTGTGTCAGTGAAGTGTCTGTCTGTGCAGTCAGTGTCAGTGAAGTGTCTGTCTGTGTACAGTCAGTGTCAGTGAGGTGTCTGTGTGCAGCCTGTGTCAGTGAAGTTTCTGTCTGTGTACAGTCAGTGTCAGTAAAACGTCTGTCTGTGTACAGTCAGTGTCAGTGAAGTGTCTGTGTACAGTCAGTGTCAGTGAAGTGTCTGTCTGCGTACAGTCAGTGTCAGTGATGTGTCTGTGTGCAGCCTGTGTCAGTGAAGTGTCTGTCTGTGTACAGTCAGTGTCAGTGAAATGTCTGTCTGTGTACAGTCAGTGTCAGTGAAGTGTCTGTGTACAGTCAGTGTCAGTGAAGTGTCTGTCTGTGACAGTCAGTGTCAGTGAAATGTCTGTCTGTGTACAGTCGGTGTCAGTGAAAAGTCTGTGTGCAGTCAGTGTCAGTGAAGTGTCTGTCTGTGTACAGTCAGTGTCAGTGAAGTGTCTATGTGCAGTCTGTGTCAGTGAAGTGTCTGTCTGTGTACAGTCTGTGTCAGTGAAGTGTCTGTCTGTGCAGTCAGTCTCAGTGAAGTGTCTTTCTGTGTACAATCAGTGTCAGTGAAGTGTCTGTGTGCAGCCTGTGTCAGTGAAGTGTCTGTCTGTGTACAGTCAGTGTCAGTGAAATGTCTGTCTGTGTACAGTCAGTGTCAGTGAAGTGTCTGTGTACTGTCAGTGTCAGTGACGTGTCTGTGCACAGTCTGTCAGTGAAGTTTCTGTGTACAGTTAGTGTCAGTGAAGTGTCTGTCTGTGCAGTCAGTGTCAGTGAAGTGTCAGTCTGTGCAGTCAGTGTCAGTGAAGTGTCAGTCTGTGTACAGTCAGTGTCAGTGAAGTGTCTAAGTGCAGTCTGTGTCAGTGAAGTGTCTGTTTGTGTACAGTCTGTGTCAGTGAAGTGTCTGTGCAGTCAGTGTCAGTGAAGTGTTTGTCTGTGCACAGTCAGTGTCAGTGAAGTGTCAGTCTGTGTACAGTCAGTGTCAGTGAAGTGTCTATGTGCAGTCTGTGTCAGTGAAGTGTCTGTTTGTGTACAGTCTGTGTCAGTGAAGTGTCTGTGCAGTCAGTGTCAGTGAAGTGTTTGTCTGTGTACAGTCAGTGTCAGTGAAGTGTCTGTGTGCAGCCTGTGTCAGTGAAGTGTTTGTCTGTTTACAGTCTGTGTCAGTGAAGTGTCTGTCTGTGCAGTCTGTGTTAGTGAAGTGTCTGTCTGTGTACAGTCAGTGTCAGTAAAACGTCTGTCTGTGTACAGTCAGTGTCAGTGAAGTGTCAGTCTGTGCAGTCAGTGTCAGGGAAGTGTCTATATGCAGTCTGTGTCAGTGAAGTGTCTGTTTGTGTACAGTCTGTGTCAGTGAAATGTCTGTCTGTGTACAGTCAGTGTCAGTGAAGTGTCTATGTACAGTCAGTGTCAGTGCAGTGTCTGTCTGTGACAGTCAGTGTCAGTGAAATATCTGTCTGTGTACAGTCGGTGTCAGTGAAGTGTCTGTGTGCAGTCAGTGTCAGTGAAGTGTCTGTCTGTGTACAGTCAGTGTCAGTGAAGTGTCTATGTGCAGGCTGTGTCAGTGAAGTGTCTGTCTGTGTACAGTCTGTGTCAGTGAAGTGTCTGTCTGTGCAGTCAGTGTCAGTGAAGTGTCAGTCTGTGTACAGTCAGTGTCAGTGAAGTGTCTATGTACAGTCAGTGTCAGTGAAGTGTCTGTCTGTGACAGTCAGTGTCAGTGAAATGTCTGTCTGTGTACAGTCGGTGTCAGTGAAGTGTCTGCGTGCAGTCAGTGTCAGTGAAGTGTCTGTCTGTGTACAGTCAGTGTCAGTGAAGTGTCTATGTGCAGTCTGTGTCAGTGAAGTGTCTGTCTGTGTACAAACTGTGTCAGTGAAGTGTCTGTCTGTGCAGTCAGTGTCAGTGAAGTGTCTGTCTGTGTACAGTCATTGTCAGTGAGGTGTCTGTGTGCAGCCTGTGTCAGTGAAGTTTCTGTCTGTGTACAGTCAGTGTCAGTAAAACGTCTGTCTGTGTACAGTCAGTGTCAGTGAAGTGTCTGTGTACAGTCAGTGTCAGTGAAGTGTCTGTCTGCGTACAGTCAGTGTCAGTGATGTGTCTGTGTGCAGCCTGTGTCAGTGAAGTGTCTGTCTGTGTACAGTCAGTGTCAGTGAAATGTCTGTCTGTGTACAGTCAGTGTCAGTGAAGTGTCTGTGTACAGTCAGTGTCAGTGAAGTGTCTGTCTGTGACAGTCAGTGTCAGCGAAATGTCTGTCTGTGTACAGTCGGTGTCAGTGAAGTGTCTGTGTGCAGTCAGTGTCAGTGAAGTGTCTGTCTGTGTACAGTCAGTGTCAGTGAAGTGTCTATGTGCAGTCTGTGTCAGTGAAGTGTCTGTCTGTGTACAGTCTGTGTCAGTGAAGTGTCTGTCTGTGCAGTCAGTCTCAGTGAAGTGTCTTTCTGTGTACAATCAGTGTCAGTGAAGTGTCTGTGTGCAGCCTGTGTCAGTGAAGTGTCTGTCTGTGTACAGTCAGTGTCAGTGAAATGTCTGTCTGTGTACAGTCAGTGTCAGTGAAGTGTCTGTGTACTGTCAGTGTCAGTGAAGTGTCTGTGCACAGTCTGTCAGTGAAGTTTCTGTGTACAGTTAGTGTCAGTGAAGTGTCTGTCTGTGCAGTCAGTGTCAGTGAAGTGTCAGTCTGTGTAGTCAGTGTCAGTGAAGTGTCAGTCTGTGTACAGTCAGTGTCAGTGAAGTGTCTATGTGCAGGCTGTGTCAGTGAAGTGTCTGTCTGTGTACAGTCTGTGTCAGTGAAGTGTCTGTGCAGTCAGTGTCAGTGAAGTGTCAGTCTGTGTACAGTCAGTGTCAGTGAAGTGTCTATGTACAGTCAGTGTCAGTGAAGTGTCTGTCTGTGACAGTCAGTGTCAGTGAAACGTCTGTCTGTGTACAGTCGGTGTCAGTGAAGTGTCTGCGTGCAGTCAGTGTCAGTGAAGTGTCTGTCTGTGTACAGTCAGTGTCAGTGAAGTGTCTATGTGCAGTCTGTGTCAGTGAAGTGTCTGTGTACAAACTGTGTCAGTGAAGTGTCTGTCTGTGCAGTCAGTGTCAGTGAAGTGTCTGTCTGTGTACAGTCAGTGTCAGTGAGGTGTCTGTGTGCAGCCTGTGTCAGTGAAGTTTCTGTCTGTGTACAGTCAGTGTCAGTAAAACGTCTGTCTGTGTACAGTCAGTGTCAGTGAAGTGTCTGTGTACAGTCAGTGTCAGTGAAGTGTCTGTCTGCGTACAGTCAGTGTCAGTGATGTGTCTGTGTGCAGCCTGTGTCAGTGAAGTGTCTGTCTGTGTACAGTCAGTGTCAGTGAAATGTCTGTCTGTGTACAGTCAGTGTCAGTGAAGTGTCTGTGTACAGTCAGTGTCAGTGAAGTGTCTGTCTGTGACAGTCAGTGTCAGTGAAATGTCTGTCTGTGTACAGTCGGTGTCAGTGAAGTGTCTGTGTGCAGTCAGTGTCAGTGAAGTGTCTGTCTGTGTACAGTCAGTGTCAGTGAAGTGTCTATGTGCAGTCTGTGTCAGTGAAGTGTCTGTCTGTGTACAGTCTGTGTCAGTGAAGTGTCTGTCTGTGCAGTCAGTCTCAGTGAAGTGTCTTTCTGTGTACAATCAGTGTCAGTGAAGTGTCTGTGTGCAGCCTGTGTCAGTGAAGTGTCTGTCTGTGTACAGTCAGTGTCAGTGAAATGTCTGTCTGTGTACAGTCAGTGTCAGTGAAGTGTCTGTGTACTGTCAGTGTCAGTGACGTGTCTGTGCACAGTCTGTCAGTGAAGTTTCTGTGTACAGTTAGTGTCAGTGAAGTGTCTGTCTGTGCAGTCAGTGTCAGTGAAGTGTCAGTCTGTGCAGTCAGTGTCAGTGAAGTGTCAGTCTGTGTACAGTCAGTGTCAGTGAAGTGTCTATGTGCAGTCTGTGTCAGTGAAGTGTCTGTTTGTGTACAGTCTGTGTCAGTGAAGTGTCTGTGCAGTCAGTGTCAGTGAAGTGTTTGTCTGTGCACAGTCAGTGTCAGTGAAGTGTCAGTCTGTGTACAGTCAGTGTCAGTGAAGTGTCTATGTGCAGTCTGTGTCAGTGAAGTGTCTGTTTGTGTACAGTCTGTGTCAGTGAAGTGTCTGTGCAGTCAGTGTCAGTGAAGTGTTTGTCTGTGTACAGTCAGTGTCAGTGAAGTGTCTGTGTGCAGCCTGTGTCAGTGAAGTGTTTGTCTGTTTACAGTCTGTGTCAGTGAAGTGTCTGTCTGTGCAGTCTGTGTTAGTGAAGTGTCTGTCTGTGTACAGTCAGTGTCAGTAAAACGTCTGTCTGTGTACAGTCAGTGTCAGTGAAGTGTCAGTCTGTGCAGTCAGTCTCAGGGAAGTGTCTATATGCAGTCTGTGTCAGTGAAGTGTCTGTCTGTGCACAGTCAGTGTCAGTGAAGTGTCTGTGTGCAGCCTGTGTCAGTGAAGTGTCTGTCTGTTTACAGTCTGTGTCAGTGAAGTGTCTGTCTGTGCAGTCTGTGTTAGTGAAGTGTCAGTCTGTGTACAGTCAGTGTCAGTGAAGTGTCTATTTGCAGTCTGTGTCAGTGAAGTGTATGTTTGTCTACAGTCTGTGTCAGTGAAGTGTCTGTGCAGTCAGTGTCAGTGAAGTGTCTGTCTGTGCACAGTCAGTGTCAGTGAAGTGTCTGTGTGCAGCCTGTGTCAGTGAAGTGTCAGTCTGTGTACAATCAGTGTCAGTGAAATATCTGTCTGTGTACAGTCAGTGTCAGTGAAGTGTCTGTGTCCAGTCAGTGTCAGTGAAGTGTCTGTCTGTGTACAATCAGTGTCAGTGAAGTGTCTGAGTGCAGCCTGTGTCACTGAAGTGTCTGTCTGTGTACAGTCAGTGTCAGTGAAATGTCTGTCTGTGTACAGTCAGTGTCAGTGAAGTGTCTGTGTACAGTCAGTGTCAGTGAAGTGTCTGTCTGTGACAGTCAGTGTCAGTGAAATATCTGTCTGTGTACACTCAGTGTCAGTGAAGTGTCTGTGTGCAGTCAGTGTCAGTGAAGTGTCTGTCTGTGTACAGTCAGTGTCAGTGAAGTGTCTATGTGCAGTCTGTGTCAGTGAAGTGTCTGTCTGTGTACAGTCTGTGTCAGTAAAGTGTCTGTCTGTGCAGTCAGTGACAGTGAAGTGTCAGTCTGTGTACAGTCAGTGTCAGGGAAGTGTCTATATGCAGTCTGTGTCAGTGAAGTGTCTGTTTGTGTACAGTCTGTGTCAGTGAAATGTCTGTCTGTGTACAGTCAGTGTCAGTGAAGTGTCTATGTACAGTCAGTGTCAGTGCAGTGTCTGTCTGTGACAGTCAGTGTCAGTGAAATATCTGTCTGTGTACAGTCGGTGTCAGTGAAGTGTCTGTGTGCAGTTAGTGTCAGTGAAGTGTCTGTCTGTGTACAGTCAGTGTCAGTGAAGTGTCTATGTGCAGGCTGTGTCAGTGAATTGTCTGTCTGTGTACAGTCTGTGTCAGTGAAGTGTCTGTCTGTGCAGTCAGTGTCAGTGAAGTGTCAGTCTGTGTACAGTCAGTGTCAGTGAAGTGTCTATGTACAGTCAGTGTCAGTGAAGTGTCTGTCTGTGACAGTCAGTGTCAGTGAAATGTCTGTCTGTGTACAGTCGGTGTCAGTGAAGTGTCTGCGTGCAGTCAGTGTCAGTGAAGTGTCTGTCTGTGTACAGTCAGTGTCAGTGAAGTGTCTATGTGCAGTCTGTGTCAGTGAAGTGTCTGTCTGTGTACAAACTGTGTCAGTGAAGTGTCTGTCTGTGCAGTCAGTGTCAGTGAAGTGTCTGTCTGTGTACAGTCAGTGTCAGTGAGGTGTGTGTGTGCAGCCTGTGTCAGTGAAGTTTCTGTCTGTGTACAGTCAGTGTCAGTAAAACGTCTGTCTGTGTACAGTCAGTGTCAGTGAAGTGTCTGTGTACAGTCAGTGTCAGTGAAGTGTCTGTCTGCGTACAGTCAGTGTCAGTGATGTGTCTGTGTGCAGCCTGTGTCAGTGAAGTGTCTGTCTGTGTACAGTCAGTGTCAGTGAAATGTCTGTCTGTGTACAGTCAGTGTCAGTGAAGTGTCTGTGTACAGTCAGTGTCAGTGAAGTGTCTGTCTGTGACAGTCAGTGTCAGTGAAATGTCTGTCTGTGTACAGTCGGTGTCAGTGAAGTGTCTGTGTGCAGTCAGTGTCAGTGAAGTGTCTGTCTGTGTACAGTCAGTGTCAGTGAAGTGTCTATGTGCAGTCTGTGTCAGTGAAGTGTCTGTCTGTGTACAGTCTGTGTCAGTGAAGTGTCTGTCTGTGCAGTCAGTCTCAGTGAAGTGTCTTTCTGTGTACAATCAGTGTCAGTGAAGTGTCTGTGTGCAGCCTGTGTCAGTGAAGTGTCTGTCTGTGTACAGTCAGTGTCAGTGAAATGTCTGTCTGTGTACAGTCAGTGTCAGTGAAGTGTCTGTGTACTGTCAGTGTCAGTGAAATGTCTGTGCACAGTCTGTCAGTGAAGTTTCTGTGTACAGTTAGTGTCAGTGAAGTGTCTGTCTGTGCAGTCAGTGTCAGTGAAGTGTCAGTCTGGGCAGTCAGTGTCAGTGAAGTGTCAGTCTGTGTACAGTCAGTGTCAGTGAAGTGTCTATGTGCAGTCTGTGTCAGTGAAGTGTCTGTTTGTGTACAGTCTGTGTCAGTGAAGTGTCTGTGCAGTCAGTGTCAGTGAAGTGTTTGTGCACAGTCAGTTTCAGTGAAGTGTCAGTCTGTGTACAGTCAGTGTCAGTGAAGTGTCTATGTGCAGTCTGTGTCAGTGAAGTGTCTGTTTGTGTACAGTCTGTGTCAGTGAAGTGTCTGTGCAGTCAGTGTCAGTGAAGTGTTTGTCTGTGTACAGTCAGTGTCAGTGAAGTGTCTGTGTGCAGCCTGTGTCAGTGAAGTGTTTGTCTGTTTACAGTCTGTGTCAGTGAAGTGTCTGTCTGTGCAGTCTGTGTTAGTGAAGTGTCAGTCTGTGTACAGTCAGTGTCAGTGAAGTGTCTATTTGCAGTCTGTGTCAGTGAAGTGTATGTTTGTCTACAGTCTGTGTCAGTGAAGTGTCTGTGCAGTCAGTGTCAGTGAAGTGTCTGTCTGTGCACAGTCAGTGTCAGTGAAGTGTCTGTGTGCAGCCTGTGTCAGTGAAGTGTCTGTCTGTTTACAGTCTGTGTCAGTGAAGTGTCTGTCTGTGCAGTCTGTGTTAGTGAAGTGTGAGTCTGTGTACAATCAGTGTCAGTGAAATGTCTGTCTGTGTACAGTCAGTGTCAATTAAGTGTCTGTGTCCAGTCAGTGTCAGTGAAGTGTCTGTCTGTGTACAATCAGTGTCAGTGAAGTGTCTGAGTGCAGCCTGTGTCAGTGAAGTGTCTGTCTGTGTAATGTCAGTGTCAGTGAAATGTCTGTCTGTGTACAGTCAGTGTCAGTGAAGTGTCGGTGTACAGTCAGTGTCAGTGAAGTGTCTGTCTGTGACAGTCAGTGTCAGTGAAATATCTGTCTGTGTACAGTCAGTGTCAGTGAAGTGTCTGTGTGCAGTCAGTGTCAGTGAAGTGTCTGTCTGTGTACGGTCAGTGTCAGTGAAGTGTCTATGTGCAGTCTGTATCAGTGAAGTGTCTGTCTGTGTACAGTCTGTGTCAGTGAAGAGTCTGTCTGTGCAGTCAGTGTCAGTGAAGTGTCAGTCTGTGTACAGTCAGTGTCAGGGAAGTGTCTATATGCAGTCTGTATCAGTGAAGTGTCTGTTTCTGTACAGTCTGTGTCAGTGAAATGTCTGTGTGCAGTCAGTGTCAGTGAAGTGTCTGTGTACAGTCAGTGTCAGTGCAGTGTCTGTCTGTGACAGTCAGTGTCAGTGAAATATCTGTCTGTGTACAGTCGGTGTCAGTGAAGTGTCTGTGTGCAGTCAGTGTCAGTGAAGTGTCTGTCTGTGTACAGTCAGTGTCAGTGAAGTGTCTATGTGCAGGCTGGGTCAGTGAAGTGTCTGTCTGTGTACAGTCAGTGTCAGTGAAGTGTCTATTTGCTGTCTGTGTCAGTGAAGTGTATGTTTGTCCACAGTCTGTGTCAGTGAAGTGTCTGTGCAGTCAGTGTCAGTGTAGTGTCTGTCTGTGCACAGTCAGTGTCAGTGAAGTGTCTGTGTGCAGCCTGTGTCAATGAAGTGTCAGTCTGTGTACAGTCAGTGTCAGTAAAACGTCTGTCTGTGTACAGTCAGTGTCAGTGAAGTGTCTGTGTACAGTCAGTATCAGTGAAGTGTCTGTCTGTGTACAGTCAGTGTCAGTGATGTGTCTGTGTGCAGCCTGTGTCAGTGAAGTGTCTGTCTGTGCACAGTCAGAGTCAGTGAAATGTCTGTCTGTGTACAGTCAGTGTCAGTGAAGTGTTTGTCTGTGACAGTCAGTGTCAGTGAAGTGTCTGTGTACAGTCAGTGTCAGTGAAGTGTTTGTCTGTGACAGTCAGTGTCAGTGAAATGTCTGTCTGTGTACAGTCGGTGTCAGTGAAGTGTCTATGTGCAGTCAGTGTCAGTAAAGTGTCTGTCTGTGTACAGTCAGTGTCAGTGAAGTGTCTATGTGCAGTCTGTGTCAGTGAAGTGTCTGTCTGTGTACAGTCTGTGTCAGTGAAGTGTCTGTCTGTGCAGTCAGTGTCAGTGAAGTGTCTTTCTGTGTACAATCAGTGTCAGTGAAGTGTCTGTGTGCAGCCTGTGTCAGTGAAGTGTCGGTCTGTGTACAGTCAGTGTCAGTGAAATATCTGTCTGTGTGCAGTCAGTGTCAGTGAAGTGTCTGTCTGTGTGCAGTCAGTGTCAGTGAGGTGTCTGTGTGCAGTCTGTGTCAGTGAAGTGTCTGTGTACAGTCAGTGTCAGTGTAATGTCTCTCTGTGTACAGTCAGTGTCAGTGAAGTGTCTGTGTGCAGTCAGTTTCAGTGAAGTGTCTGTGTACAGTCTGTGTTAGTGAAGTGTCTGTGTACAGACAGTGTCAGTGAGGTGTCTGTCTGTGTGCAGTCAGTGTCAGTGAATTGTCTGCCTGTCTGCAGTCAGTGTCAGTGAAGTGTCTGTCTGTGTGCAGTCAGTGTCAGTGAAGTGTCTGTGTGCAGTCTGTGTCAGTGAAGTCTCTGTCTGAGTCAGTGAAGTGTCTGTGTACAGTCAGTGTCAGTGAAGTTTCTGTGTACAGATAGTGTCAGTGAGGTTTCTGTCTGTGCACAATCAGTGTCAGTGAAGTGTCTGTGTGCGATCTGCGTCAGTGAACTGTCTGTGTACAGTCAGTGTCAGTGAAGTGTCTGTCTGCGTACAGTCAGTGTCAGTGAAGTGTCTGTGTACAGCCTGTGTCAGTGAAGTGTCTGTCTGTGTACAGTCAGTGTCAGTGAAGTGTCTGTGTACAGTCAGTGTCAGTGAAGTGTCTGTCTGTGTACAGTCAGTGTCAGTGAAGTGTATGTGTGCAGCCTGTGTCAGTGAAATGTCTGTTTGTGTACAGTCAGTGTCAGTGAAATGTCTGTCTGTGTACAGTCAGTGTCAGTGAAGTGTCTGTGTACAGTCATTGTCATGAAGTGTCTGTCTGTGACAGTCAGTGTCAGTGAAATGTCTGTCTGTGTACAGTCGGTGTTAGTGAAGTGTCTGTGTACAGTCAGTGTCAGTGAAGTGTCTGTCTGTGACAGTCAGTGTCAGTGAATTATCTGTCTGTGTACAGTCAGTGTCAGTGAAGTGTCTGTGTGCAGTCAGTGTCAGTGAAGTGTCTGTCTGTGTACGGTCAGTGTCAGTGAAGTGTCTATGTGCAGTCTGTGTCAGTGAAGTGTCTGTCTGTGTACAGTCTGTGTCAGTGAAGTGTCTGTCTGTGCAGTCAGTGTCAGTGAAGTGTCAGTCTGTGTACAGTCAGTGTCAGGGAAGTGTCTATATGCAGTCTGTGTCAGTGAAGTGTCTGTTTGTGTACAGTCTGTGTCAGTGAAATGTCTGTGTGCAGTCAGTGTCAGTGAAGTGTCTGTGTACAGTCAGTGTCAGTGCAGTGTCTGTCTGTGACAGTCAGTGTCAGTGAAATATCTGTCTGTGTACAGTCGGTGTCAGTGAAGTGTCTGTGTGCAGTCAGTGTCAGTGAAGTGTCTGTCTGTGTACAGTCAGTGTCAGTGAAGTGTCTATGTGCAGGCTGTGTCAGTGAAGTGTCTGTCTGTGTACAGTCAGTGTCAGTGAAGTGTCTATTTGCAGTCTGTGTCAGTGAAGTGTATGTTTGTCTACAGTCTGTGTCAGTGAAGTGTCTGTGCAGTCAGTGTCAGTGAAGTGTCTGTCTGTGCACAGTCATTGTCAGTGAAGTGTCTGTGTGCAGCCTGTGTCAATGAAGTGTCAGTCTGTGTACAGTCAGTGTCAGTAAAACGTCTGTCTGTGTACAGTCAGTGTCAGTGATGTGTCTGTGTGCAGCCTGTGTCAGTGAAGTGTCTGTCTGTGCACAGTCAGAGTCAGTGACATGTCTGTCTGTGTACAGTCAGTGTCAGTGAAGTGTCTGTGTACAGTCAGTGTCAGTGAAGTGTCTGTGACAGTCTGTGTCAGTGAAATGTCTGTCTGTGTACAGTCGGTGTCAGTGAAGTGTCTATGTGCAGTCAGTGTCTGTAAAGTGTCTGTCTGTGTACAGTCAGTGTCAGTGAAGTGTCTATGTGCAGTCTGTGTCAGTGAAGTGTCTGTCTGTGCAGTCAGTGTCAGTGAAGTGTCTTTCTGTGTACAATCAGTGCCAGTGAAGTGTCTGTGTGCAGCCTGTGTCAGTGAAGTGTCGGTCTGTGTACAGTCAGTGTCAGTGAAATATCTGTCTGTGTGCAGTCAGTGTCAGTGAAGTGTCTGTCTGTGTGCAGTCAGTGTCAGTGAATTGTCTGCCTGTCTGCAGTCAGTGTCTGTGAAGTGTCTGTCTGTGTGCAGTCAATGTCAGTGAAGTGTCTGTGTGCAGTCTGTGTCAGTGAAGTCTCTGTCTGAGTCAGTGAAGTGTCTGTGTACAGTCAGTGTCAGTGAAGTTTCTGTGTACAGATAGTGTCAGTGAGGTTTCTGTCTGTGTACAATCAGTGTCAGTGAAGTGTCTGTGTGCGATCTGCGTCAGTGAATTGTCTGTGTACAGTCAGTGTCAGTGAAGTGTCTGTCTGCGTACAGTCAGTGTCAGTGAAGTGTCTGTGTGCAGCCTGTGTCAGTGAAGTGTCTGTCTGTGTACAGTCAGTGTCAGTGAAATGTCTGTCTGTGTACAGTCAGTGTCAGTGAAGTGTCTGTGTACAGTCAGTGTCAGTGAAGTGTCTGTCTGTGTACAGTCAGTGTCAGTGAAGTGTATGTGTGCAGCCTGTGTCAGTGAAATGTCTGTTTGTGTACAGTCAGTGTCAGTGAAATGTCTGTCTGTGTACAGTCAGTGTCAGTGAAGTGTCTGTGTACAGTCATTGTCATGAAGTGTCTGTCTGTGACAGTCAGTGTCAGTGAAATGTCTGTCTGTGTACAGTCGGTGTCAGTGAAGTGTCTGTCTGTGCAGTCAGTGTCAGTGAAGTGTCTTTCTGTGTACAATCAGTGTCAGTGAAGTGTCTGTGTGCAGCCTGTGTCAGTGAAGTGTCGGTCTGTGTACAGTCAGTGTCAGTGAAATATCTGTCTGTGTGCAGTCAGTGTCAGTGAAGTGTCTGTCTGTGTGCAGTCAGTGTCAGTGAGGTGTCTGTGTGCAGTCTGTGTCAGTGAAGTGTCTGTGTACAGTCAGTGTCAGTGTAATGTCTCTCTGTATACAGTCAGTGTCAGTGAAGTGTCTGTGTGCAGTCAGTTTCAGTGAAGTGTCTGTGTACAGTCTGTGTTAGTGAAGTGTCTGTGTACAGACAGTGTCAGTGAGGTGTCTGTCTGTGTGCAGTCAGTGTCAGTGAATTGTCTGCCTGTCTGCAGTCAGTGTCAGTGAAGTGTCTGTCTGTGTGCAATCAGTGTCAGTGAAGTGTCTGTGTGCAGTCTGTGTCAGTGAAGTCTCTGTCTGAGTCAGTGAAGTGTCTGTGTACAGTCAGTGTCAGTGAAGTTTCTGTGTACAGATAGTGTCAGTGAGGTTTCTGTCTGTGCACAATCAGTGTCAGTGAAGTGTCTGTGTGCGATCTGCGTCAGTGAACTGTCTGTGTACAGTCAGTGTCAGTGAAGTGTCTGTCTGCGTACAGTCAGTGTCAGTGAAGTGTCTGTGTACAGCCTGTGTCAGTGAAGTGTCTGTCTGTGTACAGTCAGTGTCAGTGAAATGTCTGTCTGTGTACAGTCAGTGTCAGTGAAGTGTCTGTGTACAGTCAGTGTCAGTGAAGTGTCTGTCTGTGTACAGTCAGTGTCAGTGAAGTGTATGTGTGCAGCCTGTGTCAGTGAAGTGTCTGTCTGTGTACAGTCAGTGTCAGTGAAATGTCTGTCTGTGTACAGTCAGTGTCAGTGAAGTGTCTGTGTACAGTCAGTGTCAGTGAAGTGTCTGTCTGTGTACAGTCAGTGTCAGTGAAGTGTATGTGTGCAGCCTGTGTCAGTGAAATGTCTGTTTGTGTACAGTCAGTGTCAGTGAAGTGTCTGTGTACAGTCATTGTCATGAAGTGTCTGTCTGTGACAGTCAGTGTCAGTGAAATGTCTGTCTGTGTACAGTCGGTGTTAGTGAAGTGTCTGTGTACAGTCAGTGTCAGTGAAGTGTCTGTCTGTGACAGTCAGTGTCAGTGAATTATCTGTCTGTGTACAGTCAGTGTCAGTGAAGTGTCTGTGTGCAGTCAGTGTCAGTGAAGTGTCTGTCTGTGTACGGTCAGTGTCAGTGAAGTGTCTATGTGCAGTCTGTGTCAGTGAAGTGTCTGTCTGTGTACAGTCTGTGTCAGTGAAGTGTCTGTCTGTGCAGTCAGTGTCAGTGAAGTGTCAGTCTGTGTACAGTCAGTGTCAGGGAAGTGTCTATATGCAGTCTGTGTCAGTGAAGTGTCTGTTTGTGTACAGTCTGTGTCAGTGAAATGTCTGTGTGCAGTCAGTGTCAGTGAAGTGTCTGTGTACAGTCAGTGTCAGTGCAGTGTCTGTCTGTGACAGTCAGTGTCAGTGAAATATCTGTCTGTGTACAGTCGGTGTCAGTGAAGTGTCTGTGTGCAGTCAGTGTCAGTGAAGTGTCTGTCTGTGTACAGTCAGTGTCAGTGAAGTGTCTATGTGCAGGCTGTGTCAGTGAAGTGTCTGTCTGTGTACAGTCAGTGTCAGTGAAGTGTCTATTTGCAGTCTGTGTCAGTGAAGTGTATGTTTGTCTACAGTCTGTGTCAGTGAAGTGTCTGTGCAGTCAGTGTCAGTGAAGTGTCTCTCTGTGCACAGTCATTGTCAGTGAAGTGTCTGTGTGCAGCCTGTGTCAATGAAGTGTCAGTCTGTGTACAGTCAGTGTCAGTAAAACGTCTGTCTGTGTACAGTCAGTGTCAGTGATGTGTCTGTGTGCAGCCTGTGTCAGTGAAGTGTCTGTCTGGGCACAGTCAGAGTCAGTGAAATGTCTGTCTGTGTACAGTCAGTGTCAGTGAAGTGTCTGTGTACAGTCAGTGTCAGTGAAGTGTCTGTCTGTGACCGTCTGTGTCAGTGAAATGTCTGTCTGTGTACAGTCGGTGTCAGTGAAGTGTCTATGTGCAGTCAGTGTCTGTAAAGTGTCTGTCTGTGTACAGTCAGTGTCAGTGAAGTGTCTATGTGCAGTCTGTGTCAGTGAAGTGTCTGTCTGTGCAGTCAGTGTCAGTGAAGTGTCTTTCTGTGTACAATCTGTGTCAGTGAAGTATCTGTGTGCAGCCTGTGTCAGTGAAGTGTCGGTCTGTGTACAGTCAGTGTCAGTGAAATATCTGTCTGTGTGCAGTCAGTGTCAGTGAAGTGTCTGTCTGTGTGCAGTCAGTGTCAGTGAAGTGTCTGTGTGCAGTCTGTGTCAGTGAAGTGTCTGGGTGAGTCAGTGAAGTGTCTGTGTACAGTCAGTGTCAGTGTAATATCTCTCTGTGTATAGTCAGTGTCAGTGAAGTGTCTGTGTGCAGTCAGTTTCAGTGAAGTGTCTGTGTACAGTCTGTGTTAGTGAAGTGTCTGTGTACAGACAGTGTCAGTGAGGTGTCTGTCTGTGTGCAGTCAGTGTCAGTGAATTGTCTGCCTGTCTGCAGTCAGTGTCTGTGAAGTGTCTGTGTGCAGTCAGTGTCAGTGAAGTGTCTGTGTGCAGTCTGTGTCAGTGAAGTCTCTGTCTGAGTCAGTGAAGTGTCTGTGTACAGTCAGTGTCAGTGAAGTTTCTGTGTACAGATAGTGTCAGTGAGGTTTCTGTCTGTGTACAATCAGTGTCAGTGAAGTGTCTGTGTGCGATCTGCGTCAGTGAACTGTCTGTGTACAGTCAGTGTCAGTGAAGTGTCTGTCTGCGTACAGTCAGTGTCAGTGAAGTGTCTGTGTGCAGCCTGTGTCAGTGAAGTGTCTGTCTGTGTACAGTCAGTGTCAGTGAAATGTCTGTCTGTGTACAGTCAGTGTCAGTGAAGTGTCTGTGTACAGTCAGTGTCAGTGAAGTGTCTGTCTGTGTACAGTCAGTGTCAGTGAAGTGTATGTGTGCAGCCTGTGTCAGTGAAATGTCTGTTTGTGTACAGTCAGTGTCAGTGAAATGTCTGTCTGTGTACAGTCAGTGTCAGTGAAGTGTCTGTGTACAGTCATTGTCATGAAGTGTCTGTCTCTGACAGTCAGTGTCAGTGAAATGTCTGTCTGTGTACAGTCGGTGTCAGTGAAGTGTCTGTGTGCAGTCAGTGTCAGTGAAGTGTCTGTCTGTGTACAGTCAATGTCTGTGAAGTGTCTATGTGCAGTCTGTGTCAGTGAAGTGTCTGTCTGTGTACAGTCTGTGTCAGTGAATTGTCTGTCTGTGCAGTCAGTGTCAGTGAAGTGTCAGTCTGTGTACGGTCAGAGTCAGTGAAGTGTCTATGTGCAGTCAGTGTTAGTGAAGTGTCAGTCTGTGTACAGTCAGTCTCAGTGAAGTGTCTATGTGCAGTCTGTGTCAGTGAAGTGTCTGTTTGTGTACAGTCTGTGTCAGTGAAGTATCTGTGCAGTCAGTGTCAGTGAAGTGTCTGTCTGTGCACAGTCAGTGTCAGTGAAGTGTCTGTGTGCAGCCTGTGTCAGTGAAGTGTCTGTCTGTGTACAATCAGTGTCAGTGAAGTGTCTGTCTGTGCAGTCAGTGTCAGTGAAGTGTCTGTCTGTGTACAGTCAGTGTCAGTAAAACGTCTGTCTGTGTACAGTCAGTGTCAGTGAAGTGTCTGTGTACAGTCAGTGTCAGTGAAGTGTCTGTCTGTGTACAGTCAGTGTCAGTGAAGTGTCTGTGTGCAGCCTGTGTCAGTGAAGTGTCTGTCTGTGTACAGTCAGTGTCAGTGAAATGTCTGTCTGTGTACAGTCAGTGTCAGTGAAGTGTCTGTCTGTGTACAGTCAGTGTCAGTAAAACGTCTGTCTGTGTACAGTCAGTGTCAGTGAAGTGTCTGTGTACAGTCAGTGTCAGTTAAATGTCTGTCTGTGTACAGTCAGTGTCCGTGAAGTGTCTGTGTGCAGCCTGTGTCAGTGAAGTGTCTGTCTGTGTACAGTCAGTGTCAGTGAAATGTCTGTCTGTGTACAGTCAGTGTCAGTGAAGTGTCTGTGTACAGTCAGTGTAAGTGAATTGTCTGTCTGTATGCGGTCTGTGTCAGTGAAATGTCTGTGTACAGTCAGTGTCAGTGAAGAGTCTGTCCATGTACAGTTTGTGTCAATGAAGTGTCTGTCTGTGTGCAGTCAGTGTCAGTGAAGTCTCTGTGTGCAGTCAGTGTCAGTGAAGTGTCTGTGTGCAGTCTCTGTCAGTGAAGTGTCTGGGTGAATCAGTGAAGTGTCTGTGTACAGTCAGTGTCAGTGTAATGTCTCTCTGTGTACAGTCAGTGTCAGTGAAGTGTCTGTGTGCAGTCAGTGTCAGTGAAGAGTCTGTCCATGTACAGTTTGTGTCAATGAAGTGTCTGTCTGTGTGCAGTCAGTGTCAGTGAAGTTTCTGTGTGCAGTCAGTGTCAGTGAAGTGTCTGTGTGCAGTCTGTGTCAGTGAAGTGTCTGTGTGCAGTCAGTGTCAGTGAAGTGTCTGTCTGTGTACAGTCAGTGTCAGTGAAGTGTCTATGTGCAGTCTGCGTCAGTGAAGTGTCTGTCTGTGTACAGTCTGTGTCAGTGAAGTGTCTGTCTGTGCAGTCAGTCTCAGTGAAGTGTCTTTCTGTGTACAATCAGTGTCAGTGAAGGGTCTGTGTGCAGCCTGTGTCAGTGAAGTGTCGGTCTGTGTACAGTCAGTGTCAGTGAAATATCTGTCTGTGTGCAGTCAGTGTCAGTGAAGTGTCTGTCTGTGTGCAGTCAGTGTCAGTGAAGTGTCTGTGTGCAGTCTGTGTCAGTGAAGTGTCTGGGTGAGTCAGTGAAGTGTCTGTGTACAGTCAGTGTCAGTGTAATGTCTCTCTGTGTATAGTCAGTGTCAGTGAAGTGTCTGTATGCAGTCAGTTTCAGTGAAGTGTCTGTGTACAGTCTGTGTTAGTGAAGTGTCTGTGTACAGACAGTGTCAGTGAGGTGTCTGTCTGTGTGCAGTCAGTGTCAGTGAATTGTCTGCCAGTCTGCAGTCAGTGTCAGTGAAGTGTCTGTCTGTGTGCAGTCAGTGTCAGTGAAGTGTCTGTGTGCAGTCTGTGTCAGTGAAGTCTCTGTCTGAGTCAGTGAAGTGTCTGTGTACAGTCACTGTCAGTGAAGTTTCTGTGTACAGATAGTGTCAGTGAGGTTTCTGTCTGTGTACAATCAGTGTCAGTGAAGTGTCTGTGTGCGATCTGCGTCAGTGAACTGTCTGTGTACAGTCAGTGTCAGTGAAGTGTCTGTCTGCGTACAGTCAGTGTCAGTGAAGTGTCTGTGTGCAGCCTGTGTCAGTGAAGTGTCTGTCTGTGTACAGTCAGTTTTAGTGAAGTGTCTGTCTGTGTACAGTCAGTGTCAGTGAAGTGTATGTGTGCAGCCTGTGTCAGTGAAATGTCTGTTTGTGTACAGTCAGTGTCAGTGAAATGTCTGTCTGTGTACAGTCAGTGTCAGTGAAGTGTCTGTTTACAGTCATTGTCATGAAGTGTCTGTCTGTGACAGTCAGTGTCAGTGAAATGTCTGTCTGTGTACAGTCGGTGTCAGTGAAGTGTCTGTGTGCAGTCAGTGTCAGTGAAGTGTCTGTCTGTGTACAGTCAATGTCTGTGAAGTGTCTATGTGCAGTCTGTGTCAGTGAAGTGTCTGTCTGTGTACAGTCTGTGTCAGTGAATTGTCTGTCTGTGCAGTCAGTGTCAGTGAAGTGTCAGTCTGTGTACGGTCAGAGTCAGTGAAGTGTCTATGTGCAGTCAGTGTTAGTGAAGTGTCAGTCTGTGTACAGTCAGTCTCAGTGAAGTGTCTATGTGCAGTCTGTGTCAGTGAAGTGTCTGTTTGTGTACAGTCTGTGTCAGTGAAGTGTCTGTGCAGTCAGTGTCAGTGAAGTGTCTGTCTGTGCACAGTCAGTGTCAGTGAAGTGTCTGTGTGCAGCCTGTGTCAGTGAAGTGTCTGTCTGTGTACAATCAGTGTCAGTGAAGTGTCTGTCTGTGCAGTCAGTGTCAGTGAAGTGTCTGTCTGTGTACAGTCAGTGTCAGTAAAACGTCTGTCTGTGTACAGTCAGTGTCAGTGAAGTGTCTGTGTACAGTCAGTGTCAGTGAAGTGTCTGTCTGTGTACAGTTAGTGTCAGTGAAGTGTCTGTGTGCAGCCTGTGTCAGTGAAGTGTCTGTCTGTGTACAGTCAGTGTCAGTGAAATGTCTGTCTGTGTACAGTCAGTGTCAGTGAAGTGTCTGTCTGTGTACAGTCAGTGTCAGTAAAACGTCTGTCTGTGTACAGTCAGTGTCAGTGAAGTGTCTGTGTACAGTCAGTGTCAGTGAAGAGTCTGTGTGCAGCCTGTGTCAGTGAAGTGTCTGTCTGTGTACAGTCAGTGTCAGTGAAATGTCTGTCTGTGTACAGTCAGTGTCAGTGAAGTCTCTGTGTGCAGTCAGTGTCAGTGAAGTGTCTGTGTGCAGTCTGTGTCAGTGAAGTGTCTGGGTGAATCAGTGAAGTGTCTGTGTACAGTCAGTGTCAGTGTAATGTCTCTCTGTGTACAGTCAGTGTCAGTGAAGTGTCTGTGTGCAGTCAGTGTCAGTGAAGAGTCTGTCCATGTACAGTTTGTGTCAATGAAGTGTCTGTCTGTGTGCAGTCAGTGTCAGTGAAGTTTCTGTGTGCAGTCAGTGTCAGTGAAGTGTCTGTGTGCAGTCTGTGTCAGTGAAGTGTCTGTGTGCAGTCAGTGTCAGTGAAGTGTCTGTCTGTGTACAGTCAGTGTCAGTGAAGTGTCTATGTGCAGTCTGTGTCAGTGAAGTGTCTGTCTGTGTACAGTCTGTGTCAGTGAAGTGTCTGTCTGTGCAGTCAGTCTCAGTGAAGTGTCTTTCTGTGTACAATCAGTGTCAGTGAAGTGTCTGTGTGCAGCCTGTGTCAGTGAAGTGTCTGTCTGTGTACAGTCAGTGTCAGTGAAATGTCTGTCTGTGTACAGTCAGTGTCAGTGAAGTGTCTGTGTACTGTCAGTGTCAGTGAAGTGTCTGTGCACAGTCTGTCAGTGAAGTTTCTGTGTACAGTTAGTGTCAGTGAAGTGTCTGTCTGTGCAGTCAGTGTCAGTGAAGTGTCAGTCTGTGCAGTCAGTGTCAGTGAAGTGTCAGTATGTGTACAGTCATTGTCAGTGAAGTGTCTATGTGCAGTCTGTGTCAGTGAAGTGTCTGTTTGTGTACAGTCTGTGTCAGTGAAGTGTCTGTGCAGTCAGTGTCAGTGAAGTGTTTGTCTGTGCACAGTCAGTGTCAGTGAAGTGTCAGTCTGTGTACAGTCAGTGTCAGTGAAGTCTCTATGTGCAGTCTGTGTCAGTGAAGTGTCTGTTTGTGTACAGTCTGTGTCAGTGAAGTGTCTGTGCAGTCAGTGTCAGTGAAGTGTTTGTCTGTGTACAATCAGTGTCAGTGAAGTGTCTGTGTGCAGCCTGTGTCAGTGAAGTGTTTGTCTGTTTACAGTCTGTGTCAGTGAAGTGTCTGTCTGTGCAGTCTGTGTTAGTGAAGTGTCAGTCTGTGTACAGTCAGTGTCAGTGAAGTGTCTATTTGCAGTCTGTGTCAGTGAAGTGTATGTTTGTCTACAGTCTGTGTCAGTGAAGTGTCTGTGCAGTCAGTGTCAGTGAAGTGTCTGTCTGTGGACAGTCAGTGTCAGTGAAGTGTCTGTGTGCAGCCTGTGTCAGTGAAGTGTCTGTCTGTTTACAGTCTGTGTCAGTGAAGTGTCTGTCTGTGCAGTCTGTGTTAGTGAAGTGTGAGTCTGTATACAGTCAGTGTCAGTGAAGTGTGTATTTGCAGTCTGTGTCAGTGAAGTGTATGTTTGTCTACAGTCTGTGTCAGTGAAGTGTCTGTGAAGTGTCTGTCTGTGCACAGTCAGTGTCAGTGAAGTGTCTGTGTGCAGCCTGTGTCAGTGAAGTGTCAATCTGTGTACAATCAGTGTCAGTGAAATGTCTGTCTGTGTACAGTCAGTGTCAATTAAGTGTCTGTGTCCAGTCAGTGTCAGTGAAGTGTCTGTCTGTGTACAATCAGTGTCAGTGAAGTGTCTGAGTGCAGCCTGTGTCAGTGAAGTGTCTGTCTGTGTACAGTCAGTGTCAGTGAAATGTCTGTCTGTGTACAGTAAGTGTCAGTGAGGTGTCTGTGTACAGTCAGTGTCAGTGAAGTGTCTGTCTGTGACAGTCAGTGTCAGTGAAATATCTGTCTGTGTACAGTCAGTGTCAGTGAAGTGTCTGTGTGCAGTCAGTGTCAGTGAAGTGTCTGTCTGTGTACGGTCAGTGTCAGTGAAGTGTCTATGTGCAGTCTGTGTCAGTGAAGTGTCTGTCTGTGTACAGTCTGTGTCAGTGAAGTGTCTGTCTGTGCAGTCAGTGTCAGTGAAGTGTCAGTCTGTGTACAGTCAGTGTCAGGGAAGTGTCTATATGCAGTCTGTATCAGTGAAGTGTCTGTTTGTGTACAGTCTGTGTCAGTGAAATGTCTGTGTGCAGTCAGTGTAAGTGAAGTGTCTGTGTACAGTCAGTGTCAGTGCAGTGTCTGTCTGTGACAGTCAGTGTCAGTGAAATATCTGCCTGTGTACAGTCGGTGTCAGTGAAGTGTCTGTGTGCAGTCAGTGTCAGTGAAGTGTCTGTCTGTGTACAGTCAGTGTCAGTGAAGTGTCTATGTGCAGGCTGTGTCAGTGAAGTGTCTGTCTGTGTACAGTCAGTGTCAGTGAAGTGTCTATTTGCAGTCTGTGTCAGTGAAGTGTATGTTTGTCTACAGTCTGTGTCAGTGAAGTGTCTGTGCAGTCAGTGTCAGTGAAGTGTCTGTCTGTGCACAGTCAGTGTCAGTGAAGTGTCTGTGTGCAGCCTGTGTCAATGAAGTGTCAGTCTGTGTACAGTCAGTGTCAGTAAAACGTCTGTCTGTGTACAGTCAGTGTCAGTGAAGTGTCTGTGTACAGTCAGTATCAGTGAAGTGTCTGTCTGTGTACAGTCAGTGTCAGTGATGTGTCTGTGTGCAGCCTGTGTCAGTGAAGTGCCTGTCTGTGCACAGTCAGAGTCAGTGAAATGTCTGTCTGTGTACAGTCAGTGTCAGTGAAGTGTCTGTGTACAGTCAGTGTCAGTGAAGTGTTTGTCTGTGACAGTCAGTGTCAGTGAAATGTCTGTCTGTGTACAGTCGGTGTCAGTGAAGTGTCTATGTGCAGTCAGTGTCAGTAAAGTGTCTGTCTGTGTACAGTCAGTGTCAGTGAAGTGTCTATGTGCAGTCTGTGTCAGTGAAGTGTCTGTCTGTGTACAGTCTGTGTCAGTGAAGTGTCTGTCTGTGCAGTCAGTGTCAGTGAAGTGTCTTTCTGTGTACAATCAGTGTCAGTGAAGTGTCTGTGTGCAGCCTGTGTCAGTGAAGTGTCGGTCTGTGTACAGTCAGTGTCAGTGAAATATCTGTCTGTGTGCAGTCAGTGTCAGTGAAGTGTCTGTCTGTGTGCAGTCAGTGTCAGTGAGGTGTCTGTGTGCAGTCTGTGTCAGTGAAGTGTCTGGGTGAGTCAGTGAAGTGTCTGTGTACAGTCAGTGTCAGTGTAATGTCTCTCTGTGTACAGTCAGTGTCAGTGAAGTGTCTGTGTGCAGTCAGTTTCAGTGAAGTGTCTGTGTACAGTCTGTGTTAGTGAAGTGTCTGTGTACAGACAGTGTCAGTGAGGTGTCTGTGTGCAGTCAGTGTCAGTGAATTGCCTGCCTGTCTGCAGTCAGTGTCAGTGAAGTGTCTGTCTGTGTGCAGTCAGTGTCAGTGAAGTGTCTGTGTGCAGTCTGTGTCAGTGAAGTCTCTGTCTGAGTCAGTGAAGTGTCTGTGTACAGTCAGTGTCAGTGAAGTTTCTGTGTACAGATAGTGTCAGTGAGGTTTCTGTCTGTGTACAATCAGTGTCAGTGAAGTGTCCGTGTGCAATCTGCGTCAGTGAACTGTCTGTGTACAGTCAGTGTCAGTGAAGTGTCTGTCTGCGTACAGTCAGTGTCAGTGAAGTGTCTGTGTACAGCCTGTGTCAGTGAAGTGTCTGTCTGTGTACAGTCAGTGTCAGTGAAATGTCTGTCTGTGTACAGTCAGTGTCAGTGAAGTGTCTGTGTACAGTCAGTGTCAGTGAAGTGTCTGTCTGTGTACAGTCAGTGTCAGTGAAGTGTATGTGTGCAGCCTGTGTCAGTGAAATGTCTGTTTGTGTACAGTCAGTGTCAGTGAAATGTCTGTCTGTGTACAGTCAGTGTCAGTGAAGTGTCTGTGTACAGTCATTGTCACGAAGTGTCTGTCTGTGACAGTCAGTGTCAGTGAAATGTCTGTCTGTGTACAGTCGGTGTCAGTGAAGTGTCTGTGTACAGTCAGTGTCAGTGAAGTGTCTGTCTGTGACAGTCAGTGTCAGTGAAATATCTGTCTGTGTACAGTCAGTGTCAGTGAAGTGTCTGTGTGCAGTCAGTGTCAGTGAAGTGTCTGTCTGTGTACGGTCAGTGTCAGTGAAGTGTCTATGTGCAGTCTGTGTCAGTGAAGTGTCTGTCTGTGTACAGTCTGTGTCAGTGAAGTGTCTGTCTGTGCAGTCAGTGTCAGTGAAGTGTCAGTCTGTGTACAGTCAGTGTCAGGGAAGTGTCTATATGCAGTCTGTGTCAGTGAAGTGTCTGTTTGTGTACAGTCTGTGTCAGTGAAATGTCTGTGTGCAGTCAGTGTCAGTGAAGTGTCTGTGTACAGTCAGTGTCAGTGCAGTGTCTGTCTGTGACAGTCAGTGTCAGTGAAATATCTGTCTGTGTACAGTCGGTGTCAGTGAAGTGTCTGTGTGCAGTCAGTGTCAGTGAAGTGTCTGTCTGTGTACAGTCAGTGTCTGTGAAGTGTCTATGTGCAGGCTGTGTCAGTGAAGTGTCTGTCTGTGTACAGTCAGTGTCAGTGAAGTGTCTATTTGCAGTCTGTGTCAGTGAAGTGTATGTTTGTCTACAGTCTGTGTCAGTGAAGTGTCTGTGCAGTCAGTGTCAGTGAAGTGTCTGTCTGTGCACAGTCAGTGTCAGTGAAGTGTCTGTGAGCAGCCTGTGTCAATGAAGTGTCAGTCTGTGTACAGTCAGTGTCAGTAAAACGTCTGTCTGTGTACAGTCAGTGTCAGTGAAGTGTCTGTGTACAGTCAGTATCAGTGAAGTGTCTGTCTGTGTACAGTCAGTGTCAGTGATGTGTCTGTGTGCAGCCTGTGTCAGTGAAGTGTCTGTCTGTGCACAGTCAGAGTCAGTGAAATGTCTGTCTGTGTACAGTCAGTGTCAGTGAAGTGTCTGTGTACAGTCAGTGTCAGTGAAGTGTCTGTCTGTGACAGTCAGTGTCAGTGAAATGTCTGTCTGTGTACAGTCGGTGTCAGTGAAGTGTCTATGTGCAGTCAGTGTCTGTAAAGTGTCTGTCTGTGTACAGTCAGTGTCAGTGAAGTGTCTATGTGCAGTCTGTGTCAGTGAAGTGTCTGTCTGTGTACAGTCTGTGTCAGTGAAGTGTCTGTCTGTGCAGTCAGTGTCAGTGAAGTGTCTTTCTGTGTACAATCAGTGTCAGTGAAGTGTCTGTGTGCAGCCTGTGGCAGTGAAGTGTCGGTCTGTGTACAGTCAGTGTCAGTGAAATATCTGTCTGTGTGCAGTCTGTGTCAGTGAAGTGTCTGGGTGAGTCAGTGAAGTGTCTGTGTACAGTCAGTGTCAGTGTAATGTCTCTCTGTGTATAGTCAGTGTCAGTGAAGTGTCTGTGTGCAGTCAGTTTCAGTGAAGTGTCTGTGTACAGTCTGTGTTAGTGAAGTGTCTGTGTACAGACAGTGTCAGTGAGGTGTCTGTCTGTGTGCAGTCAGTGTCAGTGAATTGTCTGCCTGTCTGCAGTCAGTGTCAGTGAAGTGTCTGTCTGTGTGCAGTCACTGTCAGTGAAGTGTCTGTGTGCAGTCTGTGTCAGTGAAGTCTCTGTCTGAGTCAGTGAAGTGTCTGTGTACAGTCAGTGTCAGTGAAGTTTCTGTGTACAGATAGTGTCAGTGAGGTTTCTGTCTGTGTACAATCAGTGTCAGTGAAGTGTCTGTGTGTGATCTGCGTCAGTGAACTGTCTGTGTACAGTCAGTGTCAGTGAAGTGTCTGTCTGCGTACAGTCAGTGTCAGTGAAGTGTCTGTGTGCAGCCTGTGTCAGTGAAGTGTCTGTCTGTGTACAGTCAGTGTCAGTGAAATGTCTGTCTGTGTACAGTCAGTGTCAGTGAAGTGTCTGTGTACAGTCAGTGTCAGTGAAGTGTCTGTCTGTGTACAGTCAGTGTCAGTGAAGTGTATGTGTGCAGCCTGTGTCAGTGAAATGTCTGTTTGTGTACAGTCAGTGTCAGTGAAATGTCTGTCTGTGTACAGTCAGTGTCAGTGAAGTGTCTGTGTACAGTCATTGTCATGAAGTGTCTGTCTGTGACAGTCAGTGTCAGTGAAATGTCTGTCTGTGTACAGTCGGTGTCAGTGAAGTGTCTGTGTGCAGTCAGTGTCAGTGAAGTGTCTGTCTGTGTACAGTCAATGTCTGTGCAGTGTCTATGTGCAGTCTGTGTCAGTGAAGTGTCTGTCTGTGTACAGTCTGTGTCAGTGAATTGTCTGTCTGTGCAGTCAGTGTCAGTGAAGTGTCAGTCTGTGTACGGTCAGAGTCAGTGAAGTGTCTATGTGCAGTCAGTGTTAGTGAAGTGTCAGTCTGTGTACAGTCAGTCTCAGTGAAGTGTCTATGTGCAGTCTGTGTCAGTGAAGTGTCTGTTTGTGTACAGTCTGTGTCAGTGAAGTGTCTGTGCAGTCAGTGTCAGTGAAGTGTCTGTCTGTGCACAGTCAGTGTCAGTGAAGTGTCTGTGTGCAGCCTGTGTCAGTGAAGTGTCTGTCTGTGTACAATCAGTGTCAGTGAAGTGTCTGTCTGTGCAGTCAGTGTCAGTGAAGTGTCTGTCTGTGTACAGTCAGAGTCAGTAAAACGTCTGTCTGTGTACAGTCAGTGTCAGTGAAGTGTCTGTGTACAGTCAGTGTCAGTGAAGTGTCTGTCTGTGTACAGTCAGTGTCAGTGAAGTGTCTGTGTGCAGCCTGTGTCAGTGAAGTGTCTGTCTGTGTACAGTCAGTGTCAGTGAAATGTCTGTCTGGTACAGTCAGTGTCAGTGAAGTGTCTGTCTGTGTACAGTCAGTGTCAGTGAAGTGTCTGTGTACAGTCAGTGTCAGTTAAATGTCTGTCTGTGTACAGTCAGTGTCCGTGAAGTGTCTGTGTGCAGCCTGTGTCAGTGAAGTGTCTGTCTGTGTACAGTCAGTGTCAGTGAAATGTCTGTCTGTGTACAGTCAGTGTCAGTGAAGTGTCTGTGTACAGTCAGTGTAAGTGAATTGTCTGTCTGTATGCGGTCTGTGTCAGTGAAGTGTCTGTGTACAGTCAGTGTCAGTGAAGAGTCTGTCCATGTACAGTTTGTGTCAATGAAGTGTCTGTCTGTGTGCAGTCAGTGTCAGTGAAGTCTCTGTGTGCAGTCAGTGTCAGTGAAGTGTCTGTGTGCAGTCTGTGTCAGTGAAGTGTCTGGGTGAATCAGTGAAGTGTCTGTGTACAGTCAGTGTCAGTGTAATGTCTCTCTGTGTACAGTCAGTGTCAGTGAAGTGTCTGTGTGCAGTCAGTGTCAGTGAAGAGTCTGTCCATGTACAGTTTGTGTCAATGAAGTGTCCGTCTGTGTGCAGTCAGTGTCAGTGAAGTTTCTGTGTGCAGTCAGTGTCAGTGAAGTGTCTGTGTGCAGTCTGTGTCAGTGAAGTGTCTGGGAGAGTCAGTGAAGTGTCTGTGTACAGTCAGTGTCAGTGTAATGTCTCTCTGTGTACAGTCAGTGTCAGTGAAGTGTCTGTGTGCAGTCAGTGTCAGTGAAGTGTCTATGTACAGTCAGTGTCAGTGATGTGTCTGTCTGTGACAGTCAGTGTCAGTGAAATGTCTGTCTGTGTACAGTCTGTGTCAGTGAAGTGTCTGTGCAGTCTGTGTCAGTGAAATGTCTGTCTGTGTACAGTCAGTGTCAGTGAACTGTCTGTGTACAGTCGGTGTCAGTGAAGTGTCTGTGTGCAGTCAGTGTCAGTGAAGTGTCTTTCTGTGTACAGTCAGTGTCAGTGAAGTGTCTAAGTGCAGGCTGTGTCAGTGAAGTGTCTGTCTGTGTACAGTCTGTGTCAGTGAAGTGTCTGTCTGTGCAGTCAGTGTCAGTGAAGTGTCAGTCTGTGTACAGTCAGTGTCAGTGAAGTGTCTATGTACAGTCAGTGTCAGTGAAGTGTCTGTCTGTGACAGTCAGTGTCAGTGAAATGTCTCTCTGTGTACAGTCGGTGTCAGTAAAGTGTCTGTGTACAGTCAGTGTCACTGAAGTGTCTATGTGCAGTCTGTGTCAGTGAGTGCTGTCTGTGTACAGTCTGTGTCAGTGAAGTGTCTGTCTGTGCAGTCAGTGTCAGTGAAGTGTCTGTCTGTGTACAGTCAGTGTCAGTAAAACGTCTGTCTGTGTACAGTCAGTGTCAGTGAAGTGTCAGTCTGTGCAGTCAGTGTCAGTGAAGTGTCAGTCTGTGTACAGTCAGTGTCAGAGAAGTGTCTATGTACAGTCAGTGTCAGTGAAGTGTCTGTCTGTGACAGTCGGTGTCAGTGAAATGTCTCTCTGTGTACAGTCGGTGTCAGTGAAGTGTCTATGTGCAGTCCGTGTCAGTGAGTGTCTGTCTGTGTACAGTCTGTGTCAGTGAAGTGTCTGTCTGTGCAGTCAGTGTCAGTGAAGTGTCTGTCTGTGTACAGTCAGTGTCAGTAAAACGTCTGTCTGTGTACAGTCAGTGTCAGTGAAGTGTCTGTGTACAGTCAGTGTCAGTGAAGTGTCTGTCTGTGTACAGTCAGTGTCAGTGAAGTGTCTGTGTGCAGCCTGTGTCAGTGAAGTGTCTGTCTGTGTACAGTCAGTGTCAGTGAAATGTCTGTCTGTGTACAGTCAGTGTCAGTGAAGTGTCTGTCTGTGTACAGTCAGTGTCAGGAAAACGTCTGTCTGTGTACAGTCAGTGTCAGTGAAGTGTCTGTGTACAGTCAGTGTCAGTGAAGTGTCTGTCTGTGTACAGTCAGTGTCCGTGAAGTGTCTGTGTGCAGCCTGTGTCAGTGAAGTGTCTGTCTGTGTACAGTCAGTGTCAGTGAAATGTCTGTCTGTGTACAGTCAGTGTCAGTGAAGTGTCTGTGTACAGTCAGTGTAAGTGAATTGTCTGTCTGTATGCGGTCTGTGTCAGTGAAGTGTCTGTGTACAGTCAGTGTCAGTGAAGAGTCTGTCCATGTACAGTTTGTGTCAATGAAGTGTCTGTCTGTGTGCAGTCAGTGTCAGTGAAGTCTCTGTGTGCAGTCAGTGTCAGTGAAGTGTCTGTGTACAGTCAGTGTCAATGTAATGTCTCTCTGTGTATAGTCAGTGTCAGTGAAGTATCTGTGTGCAGTCAGTGTCAGTGAAGTGTCTATGTACAGTCAGTGTCATTGAAGTGTCTGTCTGTGACAGTCAGTGTCAGTGAAATGTCTGTCTGTGTACAGTCTGTGTCAGTGAAGTGTCTGTGCAGTCTGTGTCAGTGAAATGTCTGTCTGTGTACAGTCTGTGTCAGTGAAGTGTCTGTGCAGTCAGTGTCAGTGAAATGTCTGTCTGTGCACAGTCAGTGTCAGTGAAGTGTCTGTGTGCAGCCTGTGTCAGTGAAGTGTCTGTCTGTGTACAATCAGTGTCAGTGAAGTGTCTGTCTGTGCAGTCAGTGTCAGTGAAGTGTCTGTCTGTGTACAGTCAGTGTCAGTAAAACCTCTGTCTGTGTACAGTCAGTGTCAGTGAAGTGTCTGTGTACAGTCAGTGTCAGTGAAGTGTCTGTCTGTGTACAGTCAGTGTCAGTGAAGTGTCTGTGTGCAGCCTGTGTCAGTGAAGTGTCTGTCTGTGTACAGTCAGTGTCAGTGAAATGTCTGTCTGTGTACAGTCAGTGTCAGTGAAGTGTCTGTCTGTGTACAGTCAGTGTCAGTAAAACGTCTGTCTGTGTACAGTCAGTGTCAGTGAAGTGTCTGTGTACAGTCAGTGTCAGTGAAGTGTCTGTCTGTGTACAGTCAGTGTCCGTGAAGTGTCTGTGTGCAGCCTGTGTCAGTGAAGTGTCTGTCTGTGTACAGTCAGTGTCAGTGAAATGTCTGTCTGTGTATAGTCAGTGTCAGTGAAGTGTCTGTGTACAGTCAGTGTCAGTGAAGAGTCTGTCCATGTACAGTTTGTGTCAATGAAGTGTCTGTCTGTGTGCAGTCAGTGTCAGTGAAGTCTCTGTGTGCAGTCAGTGTCAGTGAAGTGTCTGTGTGCAGTCTGTGTCAGTGAAGTGTCTGGGTGAATCAGTGAAGTGTCTGTGTACAGTCAGTGTCAGTGTAATGTCTCTCTGTGTACAGTCAGTGTCAGTGAAGTGTCTGTGTGCAGTCAGTGTCAGTGAAGAGTCTGTCCATGTACAGTTTGTGTCAATGAAGTGTCTGTCTGTGTGCAGTCAGTGTCAGTGAAGTTTCTGTGTGCAGTCAGTGTCAGAGAAGTGTCTGTGTGCAGTCTGTGTCAGTGAAGTGTCTGGGTGAGTCAGTGAAGTGTCTGTGTACAGTCAGTGTCAGTGTAATGTCTCTCTGTGTACAGTCAGTGTCAGTGAAGTGTCTGTGTGCAGTCAGTGTCAGTGAAGTGTCTATGTACAGTCAGTGTCAGTGATGTGTCTGTCTGTGACAGTCAGTGTCAGTGAAATGTCTGTCCGTGTACAGTCTGTGTCAGTGAAGTGTCTGTGCAGTCTGTGTCAGTGAAATGTCTGTCTGTGTACAGTCAGTGTCAGTGAACTGTCTGTGTACAGTCAGTGTCAGTGCAGTGTCTGTCTGCGACAGTCAGTGTCAGTGAAATGTCTGTCTGTGTACAGTCGGTGTCAGTGAAGTGTCTGTGTGCAGTCAGTGTCAGTGAAGTGTCTTTCTGTGTACAGTCAGTGTCAGTGAAGTGTCTAAGTGCAGGCTGTGTCAGTGAAGTGTCTGTCTGTGTACAGTCTGTGTCAGTGAAGTGTCTGTCTGTGCAGTCAGTGTCAGTGAAGTGTCTGTCTGTGTACAGTCAGTGTCAGTGAAGTGTCTATGTACAGTCAGTGTCAGTGAAGTGTCTGTCTGTGACAGTCAGTGTCAGTGAAATGTCTCTCTGTGTACAGTCGGTGTCAGTAAAGTGTCTGTGTGCAGTCAGTGTTAGTGAAGTGTCTGTCTGTGTACAGTCAGTGTCAGTGAAGTGTCTATGTGCAGTCTGTGTCAGTGAGTGCTGTCTGTGTACAGTCTGTGTCAGTGAAGTGTCTGTCTGTGCAGTCAGTGTCAGTGAAGTGTCTGTCTGTGTGCAGTCAGTGTCAGTAAAACGTCTGTCTGTGTACAGTCAGTGCCAGTGAAGTGTCTGTCTGTGCAGTCAGTGTCAGTGAAGTGTCAGTCTGTGTACAGTCAGTGTCAGAGAAGTGTCTATGTACAGTCAGTGTCAGTGAAGTGTCTGTCTGTGACAGTCAGTGTCAGTGAAATGTCTCTCTGTGTACAGTCGGTGTCAGTGAAGTGTCTGTGTGCAGTCAGTGTCAGTGAAGTGTCTGTCTGTGTACAGTCAGTGTCAGTGAAGTGTCTATGTGCAGTCCGTGTCAGTGAGTGTCTGTCTGTGTACAGTCTGTGTCAGTGAAGTGTCTGTCTGTGCAGTCAGTGTCAGTGAAGTGTCTGTCTGTGTACAGTCAGTGTCAGTAAAACGTCTGTCTGTGTACAGTCAGTGTCAGTGAAGTGTCTGTGTACAGTCAGTGTCAGTGAAGTGTCTGTCTGTGTACAGTCAGTGTCAGTGAAGTGTCTGTGTGCAGCCTGTGTCAGTGAAGTGTCTGTCTGTGTACAGTCAGTGTCAGTGAAATGTCTGTCTGTGTACAGTCAGTGTCAGTGAAGTGTCTGTCTGTGTACAGTCAGTGTCAGTAAAACGTCTGTCTGTGTACAGTCAGTGTCAGTGAAGTGTCTGTGTACAGTCAGTGTCAGTGAAGTGTCTGTCTGTGTACAGTCAGTGTCCGTGAAGTGTCTGTGTGCAGCCTGTGTCAGTGAAGTGTCTGTCTGTATACAGTCTGTGTCTGTGAAATGTCTGTCTGTGTACAGTCAGTGTCAGTGAAGTGTCTGTGTACAGTCAGTGTAAGTGAATTGTCTGTCTGTATGCGGTCTGTGTCAGTGAAGTGTCTGTGTACAGTCAGTGTCAGTGAAGTCTCTGTGTGCAGTCAGTGTCAGTGAAGTGTCTGTGTGCAGTCTGTGTCAGTGAAGTGTCTGGGTGAATCAGTGAAGTGTCTGTGTACAGTCAGTGTCAGTGTAATGTCTCTCTGTATACAGTCAGTGTCAGTGAAGTGTCTGTGTGCAGTCAGTGTCAGTGAAGTGTCTATGTACAGTCAGTGTTATTGAAGTGTCTGTCTGTGACAGTCAGTGTCAGTGAAATGTCTGTCTGTGTACAGTCTGTGTCAGTGAAGTGTCTGTGCAGTCTGTGTCAGTGAAATGTCTGTCTGTGTACAGTCAGTGTCAGTGAACTGTCTGTGTACAGTCAGTGTCAGTGAACTGTCTGTGTACAGTCAGTGTCAGTGCAGTGTCTGTCTGCGACAGTCAGTGTCAGTGAAATGTCTGTCTGTGTACAGTCGGTGTCAGTGAAGTGTCTGTGTGCAGTCAGTGTCAGTGAAGTGTCTTTCTGTGTACAGTCAGTGTCAGTGAAGTGTCTATGTGCAGTCTGTGTCAGTGAAGTGTCTGTGTACAGTCTGTGTCAGTGAAGTGTCTGTCTGTGCAGTCAGTGTCAGTGTAGTGTCAGTCTGTGTACAGTCAGTGTCAGTGAAGTGTCTATGTACAGTCAGTGTCAGTGAAGTGTCTGTCTGTGACAGTCAGTGTCAGTGAAATGTCTCTCTGTGTACAGTCGGTGTCAGTGAAGTGTCTGTGTGCAGTCAGTGTCAGTGAAGTGTCTATGTACAGTCAGTGTCAGTGATGTGTCTGTCTGTGACAGTCAGTGTGAGTGAAATGTCTGTCTGTGTACAGTCTGTGTCAGTGAAGTGTCTGTGCAGTCAGTGTCAGTGAAATGTCTGTCTGTGTACAGTCAGTGTCAGTGAACTGTCTGTGTACAGTCAGTGTCAGTGCAGTGTCTGTCTGCGACAGTCAGTGTCAGTGAAATGTCTGTCTGTGTACAGTCGGTGTCAGTGAAAGGTCTGTGTGCAGTCAGTGTCAGTGAAGTGTCTTTCTGTGTACAGTCAGTGTCAGTGAAGTGTCTATGTGCAGGCTGTGTCAGTGAAGTGTCTGTCTGTGTACAGTCTGTGTCAGTGAAGTGTCTGTCTGTGCAGTCAGTGTCAGTGAAGTGTCAGTCTGTGTACAGTCAGTGTCAGTGAAGTGTCTATGTACAGTCAGTGTCAGTGAAGTGTCTGTCTGTGACAGTCAGTGTCAGTGAAATGTCTCTCTGTGTACAGTCGGTGTCAGTGAAGTGTCTGTGTGCAGTCAGTGTCAGTGAAGTGTCTGTCTGTGTGCAGTCAGTGTCAGTGAAGTGTCTGTCTGTGTACAGTCAGTGTCAGTAAAACGTCTGTCTGTGTACAGTCAGTGTCAGTGAAGTGTCTGTCTGTGCAGTCAGTGTCAGTGAAGTGTCAGTCTGTGTATAGTCAGTGTCAGTGAAGTGTCTATGTACAGTCAGTGTCAGTGAAGTGTCTGTCTGTGACAGTCAGTGTCAGTGAAATGTCTCTCTGTGTACAGTCGGTGTCAGTGAAGTGTCTGTGTGCAGTCAGGGTCAGTGAAGTGTCTGTCTGTGTACAGTCAGTGTCAGTGAAGTGTCTATGTGCAGTCCGTGTCAGTGAGTGTCTGTCTGTGTACAGTCTGTGTCAGTGAAGTGTCTGTCTGTGCAGTCAGTGTCAGTGAAGTGTCTGTCTGTGTACAGTCAGTGTCAGTAAAACGTCTGTCTGTGTACAGTCAGTGTCAGTGAAGTGTCTGTGTACAGTCAGTGTCAGTGAAGTGTCTGTCTGTGTACAGTCAGTGTCAGTGAAGTGTCTGTGTGCAGCCTGTGTCAGTGAAGTGTCTGTCTGTGTACAGTCAGTGTCAGTGAAATGTCTGTCTGTGTACAGTCAGTGTCAGTGAAGTGTCTGTCTGTGTACAGTCAGTGTCCGTGAAGTGTCTGTGTGCAGCCTGTGTCAGTGAAGTGTCTGTCTGTGTACAGTCAGTGTCAGTGAAATGTCTGTCTGTGTACAGTCAGTGTCAGTGAAGTGTCTGTGTACAGTCAGTGTAAGTGAATTGTCTGTCTGTATGCGGTCTGTGTCAGTGAAGTGTCTGTGTACAGTCAGTGTCAGTGAAGAGTCTGTCCATGTACAGTTTGTGTCAATGAAGTGTCTGTCTCTGTGCAGTCAGTGTCAGTGAAGTCTCTGTGTGCAGTCAGTGTCAGTGAAGTGTCTGTGTGCAGTCTGTGTCAGTGAAGTGTCCGGGTGAATCAGTGAAGTGTCTGTGTACAGTCAGTGTCAGTGTAATGTCTCTCTGTGTACAGTCAGTGTCAGTGATGTGTCTGTGTGCAGTCAGTGTCAGTGAAGTGTCTATGTACAGTCAGTGTCAGTGAAGTGTCTGTGACAGTCAGTGTCAGTGAAATGTCTGTCTGTGTACAGTCTGTGTCAGTGAAGTCTCTGTCTGTGCAGTCAGTGTCAGTGAAGTGTCAGTCTGTGTACAGTCAGTGTCAGTGAAGTGTCTATGTGCAGTCTGTGTCAGTGAAGTGTCTGTTTGTGTACAGTCAGTGTCAGTGAAATGTCTGTCTGTGTACAGTCGGTGTCAGTGAAGTGTCTGTGTGCAGTCAGAGTCAGTGAAGTGTCTGTCTGTGCACAGTCAGTGTCAGTGAAGTGTCTATGTGCAGTCTGTGTCAGTGAGTGTCTGTCTGTGTACAGTCTGTGTCTGTGAAGTGTCTGTCTGTGCAGTCAGTGTCAGTGAAGTGTCTGTCTGTGTACAGTCAGTGTCAGTAAAACGTCTGTCTGTGTACAGTCAGTGTCAGTGAAGTGTCTGTCTGTGCAGTCAGTGTCAGTGAAGTGTCAGTCTGTGTACAGTCAGTGTCAGTGAAGTGTCTATGTACAGTCAGTGTCAGTGAAGTGTCAGTCTGTGTACAGTCAGTGTCAGTGAAGTGTCTATGTACAGTCTGTGTCAGTGAAGTGTCTGTCTGAGCAGTCTGTGTTAGTGAAGTGTCAGTCTGTGTACAGTCAGTGTCAGTGAAGTGTCTATTTGCAGTCTGTGTCAGTGAAGTGTATGTTTGTGTACAGTCTGTGTCAGTGAATTGTCTGTGCAGCCTGTGTCAGTGAAGTGTCTGTCTGTGTACAGTCAGTGTCAGTGAAATGTCTGTCTGTGTACAGTCAGTGTCAGTGAAGTGTCTGTCTGTGTACAGTCGGTGTCAGTGAAGTGTCTGTGTGCAGTCAGTGTCAGTGAAGTGTCTTTCTGTGTACAGTCAGTGTCAGTGAAGTGTCTATGTGCAGGCTGTGTCAGTGAAGTGTCTGTCTGTGTACAGTCTGTGTCAGTGAAGTGTCTGTCTGTGCAGTCAGTGTCAGTGAAGTGTCAGTCTGTGTACAGTCAGTGTCAGTGAAGTGTCTATGTACAGTCTGTGTCAGTGAAGTGTCTGTCTGTGACAGTCAGTGTCAGTGAAATGTCTCTCTGTGTACAGTCAGTGTCAGTGAAGTGTCTGTGTGCAGTCAGTGTCAGTGAAGTGTCTGTCTGTGTACAGTCAGTGTCAGTGAAGTGTCTATTTGCAGTCTGTGTCAGTGAAGTGTATGTTTGTCTACAGTCTGTGTCAGTGAAGTGTCTGTGCAGTCAGTGTCAGTGAAGTGTCTGTCTGTGCACAGTCAGTGTCAGTGAAGTGTCTGTGTGCAGCCTGTGTCAATGAAGTGTCAGTCTGTGTACAGTCAGTGTCAGTAAAACGTCTGTCTGTGTACAGTCAGTGTCAGTGTAGTGTCTGTGTACAGTCAGTATCAGTGAAGTGTCTGTCTGTGTACAGTCAGTGTCAGTGATGTGTCTGTGTGCAGCCTGTGTCAGTGAAGTGTCTGTCTGTGCACAGTCAGAGTCAGTGAAATGTCTGTCTGTGTACAGTCAGTGTCAGTGAAGTGTCTGTGTACAGTCAGTGTCAGTGAAGTGTCTGTCTGTGACAGTCAGTGTCAGTGAAATGTCTGTCTGTGTACAGTCGGTGTCAGTGAAGTGTCTATGTGCAGTCAGTGTCTGTAAAGTGTCTGTCTGTGTACAGTCAGTGTCAGTGAATTGTCTATGTGCAGTCTGTGTCAGTGAAGTGTCTGTCTGTGTACAGTCTGTGTCAGTGAAGTGTCTGTCTGTGCAGTCAGTGTCAGTGAAGTGTCTTTCTGTGTACAATCAGTGTCAGTGAAGTGTCTGTGTGCAGCCTGTGTCAGTGAAGTGTCGGTCTGTGTACAGTCAGTGTCAGTGAAATATCTGTCTGTGTGCAGTCTGTGTCAGTGAAGTGTCTGGGTGAGTCAGTGAAGTGTCTGTGTACAGTCAGTGTCAGTGTAATGTCTCTCTGTGTATAGTCAGTGTCAGTGAAGTGTCTGTGTGCAGTCAGTTTCAGTGAAGTGTCTGTGTACAGTCTGTGTTAGTGAAGTGTCTGTGTACAGACAGTGTCAGTGAGGTGTCTGTCTGTGTGCAGTCAGTGTCAGTGAATTGTCTGCCTGTCTGCAGTCAGTGTCAGTGAATTGTCTGCCTGTCTGCAGTCAGTGTCAGTGAAGTGTCTGTCTGTGTGCAGTCAGTGTCAGTGAAGTGTCTGTGTGCAGTCTGTGTCAGTGAAGTCTCTGTCTGAGTCAGTGAAGTGTCTGTGTACAGTCAGTGTCAGTGAAGTTTCTGTGTACAGATAGTGTCAGTGAGGTTTCTGTCTGTGTACAATCAGTGTCAGTGAAGTGTCTGTGTGCGATCTGCGTCAGTGAACTGTCTGTGTACAGTCAGTGTCAGTGAAGTGTCTGTCTGCGTACAGTCAGTGTCAGTGAAGTGTCTGTGTGCAGCCTGTGTCAGTGAAGTGTCTGTCTGTGTACAGTCAGTGTCAGTGAAATGTCTGTCTGTGTACAGTCAGTGTCAGTGAAATGTCTGTGTACAGTCAGTGTCAGTGAAGTGTCTGTATGTGTACAGTCAGTGTCAGTGAAGTGTATGTGTGCAGCCTGTGTCAGTGAAATGTCTGTTTGTGTACAGTCAGTGTCAGTGAAATGTCTGTCTGTGTACAGTCAGTGTCAGTGAAATGTCTGTCTGTGTACAGTCAGTGTCAGTGAAGTGTCTGTGTGCAGTCAGAGTCAGTGAAGTGTCTGTCTGTGCACAGTCAGTGTCAGTGAAGTGTCTATGTGCAGTCTGTGTCAGTGAGTGTCTGTCTGTGTACAGTCTGTGTCTGTGAAGTGTCTGTCTGTGCAGTCAGTGTCAGTGAAGTGTCTGTCTGTGTACAGTCAGTGTCAGTAAAACGTCTGTCTGTGTACAGTCAGTGTCAGTGAAGTGTCTGTCTGTGCAGTCAGTGTCAGTGAAGTGTCAGTCTGTGTACAGTCAGTGTCAGTGAAGTGTCTATGTACAGTCAGTGTCAGTGAAGTGTCAGTCTGTGTACAGTCAGTGTCAGTGAAGTGTCTATGTACAGTCTGTGTCAGTGAAGTGTCTGTCTGAGCAGTCTGTGTTAGTGAAGTGTCAGTCTGTGTACAGTCAGTGTCAGTGAAGTGTCTATTTGCAGTCTGTGTCAGTGAAGTGTATGTTTGTGTACAGTCTGTGTCAGTGAATTGTCTGTGCAGCCTGTGTCAGTGAAGTGTCTGTCTGTGTACAGTCAGTGTCAGTGAAATGTCTGTCTGTGTACAGTCAGTGTCAGTGAAGTGTCTGTCTGTGTACAGTCGGTGTCAGTGAAGTGTCTGTGTGCAGTCAGTGTCAGTGAAGTGTCTTTCTGTGTACAGTCAGTGTCAGTGAAGTGTCTATGTGCAGGCTGTGTCAGTGAAGTGTCTGTCTGTGTACAGTCTGTGTCAGTGAAGTGTCTGTCTGTGCAGTCAGTGTCAGTGAAGTGTCAGTCTGTGTACAGTCAGTGTCAGTGAAGTGTCTATGTACAGTCTGTGTCAGTGAAGTGTCTGTCTGTGACAGTCAGTGTCAGTGAAATGTCTCTCTGTGTACAGTCAGTGTCAGTGAAGTGTCTGTGTGCAGTCAGTGTCAGTGAAGTGTCTGTCTGTGTACAGTCAGTGTCAGTGAAGTGTCTATTTGCAGTCTGTGTCAGTGAAGTGTATGTTTGTCTACAGTCTGTGTCAGTGAAGTGTCTGTGCAGTCAGTGTCAGTGAAGTGTCTGTCTGTGCACAGTCAGTGTCAGTGAAGTGTCTGTGTGCAGCCTGTGTCAATGAAGTGTCAGTCTGTGTACAGTCAGTGTCAGTAAAACGTCTGTCTGTGTACAGTCAGTGTCAGTGTAGTGTCTGTGTACAGTCAGTATCAGTGAAGTGTCTGTCTGTGTACAGTCAGTGTCAGTGATGTGTCTGTGTGCAGCCTGTGTCAGTGAAGTGTCTGTCTGTGCACAGTCAGAGTCAGTGAAATGTCTGTCTGTGTACAGTCAGTGTCAGTGAAGTGTCTGTGTACAGTCAGTGTCAGTGAAGTGTCTGTCTGTGACAGTCAGTGTCAGTGAAATGTCTGTCTGTGTACAGTCGGTGTCAGTGAAGTGTCTATGTGCAGTCAGTGTCTGTAAAGTGTCTGTCTGTGTACAGTCAGTGTCAGTGAAGTGTCTATGTGCAGTCTGTGTCAGTGAAGTGTCTGTCTGTGTACAGTCTGTGTCAGTGAAGTGTCTGTCTGTGCAGTCAGTGTCAGTGAAGTGTCTTTCTGTGTACAATCAGTGTCAGTGAAGTGTCTGTGTGCAGCCTGTGTCAGTGAAGTGTCGGTCTGTGTACAGTCAGTGTCAGTGAAATATCTGTCTGTGTGCAGTCTGTGTCAGTGAAGTGTCTGGGTGAGTCAGTGAAGTGTCTGTGTACAGTCAGTGTCAGTGTAATGTCTCTCTGTGTATAGTCAGTGTCAGTGAAGTGTCTGTGTGCAGTCAGTTTCAGTGAAGTGTCTGTGTACAGTCTGTGTTAGTGAAGTGTCTGTGTACAGACAGTGTCAGTGAGGTGTCTGTCTGTGTGCAGTCAGTGTCAGTGAATTGTCTGCCTGTCTGCAGTCAGTGTCAGTGAATTGTCTGCCTGTCTGCAGTCAGTGTCAGTGAAGTGTCTGTCTGTGTGCAGTCAGTGTCAGTGAAGTGTCTGTGTGCAGTCTGTGTCAGTGAAGTCTCTGTCTGAGTCAGTGAAGTGTCTGTGTACAGTCAGTGTCAGTGAAGTTTCTGTGTACAGATAGTGTCAGTGAGGTTTCTGTCTGTGTACAATCAGTGTCAGTGAAGTGTCTGTGTGCGATCTGCGTCAGTGAACTGTCTGTGTACAGTCAGTGTCAGTGAAGTGTCTGTCTGCGTACAGTCAGTGTCAGTGAAGTGTCTGTGTGCAGCCTGTGTCAGTGAAGTGTCTGTCTGTGTACAGTCAGTGTCAGTGAAATGTCTGTCTGTGTACAGTCAGTGTCAGTGAAATGTCTGTGTACAGTCAGTGTCAGTGAAGTGTCTGTATGTGTACAGTCAGTGTCAGTGAAGTGTATGTGTGCAGCCTGTGTCAGTGAAATGTCTGTTTGTGTACAGTCAGTGTCAGTGAAATGTCTGTCTGTGTACAGTCAGTGTCAGTGAAGTGTCTGTGTACAGTCATTGTCATGAAGTGTCTGTCTGTGACAGTCAGTGTCAGTGAAATGTCTGTCTGTGTACAGTCGGTGTCAGTGAAGTGTCTGTGTGCAGTCAGTGTCAGTGAAGTGTCTGTCTGTGTACAGTCAATGTCTGTGAAGTGTCTATGTGCAGTCTGTGTCAGTGAAGTGTCAGTCTGTGTACAGTCTGTGTCAGTGAATTGTCTGTCTGTGCAGTCAGTGTCAGTGAAGTGTCAGTCTGTGTACGGTCAGAGTCAGTGAAGTGTCTATGTGCAGTCAGTGTTAGTGAAGTGTCAGTCTGTGTACAGTCAGTCTCAGTGAAGTGTCTATGTGCAGTCTGTGTCAGTGAAGTGTCTGTTTGTGTACAGTCTGTGTCAGTGAAGTGTCTGTGCAGTCAGTGTCAGTGAAGTGTCTGTCTGTGCACAGTCAGTGTCAGTGAAGTGTCTGTGCGCAGCCTGTGTCAGTGAAGTGTCTGTCTGTGTACAATCAGTGTCAGTGAAGTGTCTGTCTGTGCAGTCAGTGTCAGTGAAGTGTCTGTCTGTGTACAGTCAGAGTCAGTAAAACGTCTGTCTGTGTACAGTCAGTGTCAGTGAAGTGTCTGTGTACAGTCAGTGTCAGTGAAGTGTCTGTCTGTGTACAGTCAGTGTCAGTGAAGTGTCTGTGTGCAGCCTGTGTCAGTGAAGTGTCTGTCTGTGTACAGTCAGTGTCAGTGAAATGTCTGTCTGGTACAGTCAGTGTCAGTGAAGTGTCTGTCTGTGTACAGTCAGTGTCAGTAAAACGTCTGTCTGTGTACAGACAGTGTCAGTGAAGTGTCTGTGTACAGTCAGTGTCAGTTAAATGTCTGTCTGTGTACAGTCAGTGTCCGTGAAGTGTCTGTGTGCAGCCTGTGTCAGTGAAGTGTCTGTCTGTGTACAGTCAGTGTCAGTGAAATGTCTGTCTGTGTACAGTCAGTGTCAGTGAAGTGTCTGTGTACAGTCAGTGTAAGTGAATTGTTTGTCTGTATGCGGTCTGTGTCAGTGAAATGTCTGTGTACAGTCAGTGTCAGTGAAGAGTCTGTCCATGTACAGTTTGTGTCAATGAAGTGTCTGTCTGTGTGCAGTCAGTGTCAGTGAAGTCTCTGTGTGCAGTCAGTGTCAGTGAAGTGTCTGTGTGCAGTCTGTGTCAGTGAAGTGTCTGGGTGAATCAGTGAAGTGTCTGTGTACAGTCAGTGTCAGTGTAATGTCTCTCTGTGTACAGTCAGTGTCAGTGAAGTGTCTGTGTGCAGTCAGTGTCAGTGAAGAGTCTGTCCATGTACAGTTTGTGTCAATGAAGTGTCTGTCTGTGTGCAGTCAGTGTCAGTGTAATGTCTCTCTGTGTACAGTCAGTGTCAGTGAAGTGTCTGTGTGCAGTCAGTGTCAGTGAAGTGTCTATGTACAGTCAGTGTCAGTGATGTGTCTGTCTGTGACAGTCAGTGTCAGTGAAATGTCTGTCTGTGTACAGTCTGTGTCAGTGAAGTGTCTGTGCAGTCTGTGTCAGTGAAATGTCTGTCTGTGTACAGTCAGTGTCAGTGAACTGTCTGTGTACAGTCAGTGTCAGTGCAGTGTCTGTCTGCGACAGTCAGTGTCAGTGAAATGTCTGTCTGTGTACAGTCGGTGTCAGTGAAGTGTCTGTGTGCAGTCAGTGTCAGTGAAGTGTCTTTCTGTGTACAGTCAGTGTCAGTGAAGTGTCTAAGTGCAGGCTGTGTCAGTGAAGTGTCTGTCTGTGTACAGTCTGTGTCAGTGAAGTGTCTGTCTGTGCAGTCAGTGTCAGTGAAGTGTCAGTCTGTGTACAGTCAGTGTCAGTGAAGTGTCTATGTACAGTCAGTGTCAGTGAAGTGTCTGTCTGTGACAGTCAGTGTCAGTGAAATGTCTCTCTGTGTACAGTCGGTGTCAGTAAAGTGTCTGTGTGCAGTCAGTGTTAGTGAAGTGTCTGTCTGTGTACAGTCAGTGTCAGTGAAGTGTCTATGTGCAGTCTGTGTCAGTGAGTGCTGTCTGTGTACAGTCAGTGTCAGTGAAGTGTCTGTCTGTGCAGTCAGTGTCAGTGAAGTGTCTGTCTGTGTACAGTCAGTGTCAGTAAAACGTCTGTCTGTGTACAGTCAGTGTCAGTGAAGTGTCTGTCTGTGCAGTCAGTGTCAGTGAAGTGTCAGTCTGTGTACAGTCAGTGTCAGAGAAGTGTCTATGTACAGTCAGTGTCAGTGAAGTGTCTGTCTGTGACAGTCAGTGTCAGTGAAATGTCTCTCTGTGTACAGTCGGTGTCAGTGAAGTGTCTGTGTGCAGTCAGTGTCAGTGATGTGTCTGTCTGTGTACAGTCAGTGTAAGTGAAGTGTCTATGTGCAGTCCGTGTCAGTGAGTGTCTGTCTGTGTACAGTCTGTGTCAGTGAAGTGTCTGTCTGTGCAGTCAGTGTCAGTGAAGTGTCTGTCTGTGTACAGTCAGTGTCAGTAAAACGTCTGTCTGTGTACAGTCAGTGTCAGTGAAGTGTCTGTGTACAGTCAGTGTCAGTGAAGTGTCTGTCTGTGTACAGTCAGTGTCAGTGAAGTGTCTGTGTGCAGCCTGTGTCAGTGAAGTGTCTGTCTGTGTACAGTCAGTGTCAGTGAAATGTCTGTCTGTGTACAGTCAGTGTCAGTGAAGTGTCTGTCTGTGTACAGTCAGTGTCAGTAAAACGTCTGTCTGTGTACAGTCAGTGTCAGTGAAGTGTCTGTGTACAGTCAGTGTCAGTGAAGTGTCTGTCTGTGTACAGTCAGTGTCCGTGAAGTGTCTGTGTGCAGCCTGTGTCAGTGAAGTGTCTGTCTGTGTACAGTCAGTGTCAGTGAAATGTCTGTCTGTGTACAGTCAGTGTCAGTGAAGTGTCTGTGTACAGTCAGTGTAAGTGAATTGTCTGTCTGTATGCGGTCTGTGTCAGTGAAGTGTCTGTGTACAGTCAGTGTCAGTGAAGAGTCTGTCCATGTACAGTTTGTGTCAATGAAGTGTCTGTCTGTGTGCAGTCAGTGTCAGTGAAGTCTCTGTGTGCAGTCAGTGTCAGTGAAGTGTCTGTGTACAGTCAGTGTCAGTGTAATGTCTCTCTGTGTACAGTCAGTGTCAGTGAAGTGTCTGTGTGCAGTCAGTGTCAGTGAAGTGTCTATGTACAGTCAGTGTCATTGAAGTGTCTGTCTGTGACAGTCAGTGTCAGTGAAATGTCTGTCTGTGTACAGTCTGTGTCAGTGAAGTGTCTGTGCAGTCTGTGTCAGTGAAATGTCTGTCTGTGTACAGTCAGTGTCAGTGAAGTGTCTATGTGCAGGCTGTGTCAGTGAAGTGTCTGTTTGTGTACAGTCTGTGTCAGTGAAGTGTCTGTGCAGTCAGTGTCAGTGAAGTGTCTGTCTGTGTACAGTCTGTGTCAGTGAAGTGTCTGTCTGTGCAGTCAGTGTCAGTGAAGTGTCAGTCTGTGTACAGTCAGTGTCAGTGAAGTGTCTATGTACAGTCAGTGTCAGTGAAGTGTCTGTCTGTGACAGTCAGTGTCAGTGAAATGTCTCTCTGTGTACAGTCGGTGTCAGTAAAGTGTCTGTGTGCAGTCAGTGTTAGTGAAGTGTCTGTCTGTGTACAGTCAGTGTCAGTGAAGTGTCTATGTGCAGTCTGTGTCAGTGAGTGCTGTCTGTGTACAGTCTGTGTCAGTGAAGTGTCTGTCTGTGCAGTCAGTGTCAGTGAAGTGTCTGTCTGTGTACAGTCAGTGTCAGTAAAACGTCTGTCTGTGTACAGTCAGTGTCAGTGAAGTGTCTGTCTGTGCAGTCAGTGTCAGTGAAGTGTCAGTCTGTGTACAGACAGTGTCAGAGAAGTGTCTATGTACAGTCAGTGTCAGTGAAGTGTCTGTCTGTGACAGTCAGTGTCAGTGAAATGTCTCTCTGTGTACAGTCGGTGTCAGTGAAGTGTCTGTGTGCAGTCAGTGTCAGTGATGTGTCTGTCTGTGTACAGTCAGTGTAAGTGAAGTGTCTATGTGCAGTCCGTGTCAGTGAGTGTCTGTCTGTGTACAGTCTGTGTCAGTGAAGTGTCTGTCTGTGCAGTCAGTGTCAGTGAAGTGTCTGTCTGTGTACAGTCAGTGTCAGTAAAACGTCTGTCTGTGTACAGTCAGTGTCAGTGAAGTGTCTGTGTACAGTCAGTGTCAGTGAAGTGTCTGTCTGTGTACAGTCAGTGTCAGTGAAGTGTCTGTGTGCAGCCTGTGTCAGTGAAGTGTCTGTCTGTGTACAGTCAGTGTCAGTGAAATGTCTGTCTGTGTACAGTCAGTGTCAGTGAAGTGTCTGTCTGTGTACAGTCAGTGTCAGTAAAACGTCTGTCTGTGTACAGTCAGTGTCAGTGAAATGTCTGTGTACAGTCAGTGTCAGTGAAGTGTCTGTCTGTGTACAGTCAGTGTCCGTGAAGTGTCTGTGTGCAGCCTGTGTCAGTGAAGTGTCTGTCTGTGTACAGTCAGTGTCAGTGAAATGTCTGTCTGTGTACAGTCAGTGTCAGTGAAGTGTCTGTGTACAGTCAGTGTAAGTGAATTGTCTGTCTGTATGCGGTCTGTGTCAGTGAAGTGTCTGTGTACAGTCAGTGTCAGTGAAGAGTCTGTCCATGTACAGTTTGTGTCAATGAAGTGTCTGTCTGTGTGCAGTCAGTGTCAGTGAAGTCTCTGTGTGCAGTCAGTGTCAGTGAAGTGTCTGTGTACAGTCAGTGTCAGTGTAATGTCTCTCTGTGTACAGTCAGTGTCAGTGAAGTGTCTGTGTGCAGTCAGTGTCAGTGAAGTGTCTATGTACAGTCAGTGTCATTGAAGTGTCTGTCTGTGACAGTCAGTGTCAGTGAAATGTCTGTCTGTGTACAGTATGTGTCAGTGAAGTGTCTGTGCAGTCTGTGTCAGTGAAATGTCTGTCTGTGTACAGTCAGTGTCAGTGAAGTGTCTATGTGCAGGCTGTGTCAGTGAAGTGTCTGTTTGTGTACAGTCTGTGTCAGTGAAGTGTCTGTGCTGTCAGTGTCAGTGAAGTGTCTGTCTGTGCACAGTCAGTGTCAGTGAAGTGTCTGTGTGCAGCCTGTGTCAGTGAAGTGTCTGTCTGTGTACAATCAGTGTCAGTGAAGTGTCTGTCTGTGCAGTCAGTGTCAGTGAAGTGTCTGTCTGTGTACAGTCAGTGTCAGTAAAACGTCTGTCTGTGTACAGTCAGTGTCAGTGAAGTGTCTGTGTACAGTCAGTGTCAGTGAAGTGTCTGTCTGTGTACAGTCAGTGTCAGTGAAGTGTCTGTGTGCAGCCTGTGTCAGTGAAGTGTCTGTCTGTGTACAGTCAGTGTCAGTGAAATGTCTGTCTGTGTACAGTCAGTGTCAGTGAAGTGTCTGTCTGTGTACAGTCAGTGTCAGTAAAACGTCTGTCTGTGTACAGTCAGTGTCAGTGAAGTGTCTGTGTACAGTCAGTGTCAGTTAAGTGTCTGTCTGTGTACAGTCAGTGTCCGTGAAGTGTCTGTGTGCAGCCTGTGTCAGTGAAGTGTCTGTCTGTGTACAGTCAGTGTCAGTGAAATGTCTGTCTGTGTATAGTCAGTGTCAGTGAAGTGTCTGTGTACAGTCAGTGTCAGTGAAGAGTCTGTCCATGTACAGTTTGTGTCAATGAAGTGTCTGTCTGTGTGCAGTCAGTGTCAGTGAAGTCTCTGTGTGCAGTCAGTGTCAGTGAAGTGTCTGTGTGCAGTCTGTGTCAGTGAAGTGTCTGGGTGAATCAGTGAAGTGTCTGTGTACAGTCAGTGTCAGTGTAATGTCTCTCTGTGTACAGTCAGTGTCAGTGAAGTGTCTGTGTGCAGTCAGTGTCAGTGAAGAGTCTGTCCATGTACAGTTTGTGTCAATGAAATGTCTGTCTGTGTGCAGTCAGTGTCAGTGAAGTTTCTGTGTGCAGTCAGTGTCAGTGAAGTGTCTGTGTGCAGTCTGTGTCAGTGAAGTGTCTGGGTGAGTCAGTGAAGTGTCTGTGTACAGTCAGTGTCAGTGTAATGTCTCTCTGTTTACAGTCAGTGTCAGTGAAGTGTCTGTGTGCAGTCAGTGTCAGTGAAGTGTCTATGTACAGTCAGTGTCAGTGATGTGTCTGTCTGTGACAGTCAGTGTCAGTGAAATGTCTGTCTGTGTACAGTCTGTGTCAGTGAAGTGTCTGTGCAGTCTGTGTCAGTGAAATGTCTGTCTGTGTACAGTCAGTGTCAGTGAACTGTCTGTGTACAGTCAGTGTCAGTGCAGTGTCTGTCTGCGACAGTCAGTGTCAGTGAAATGTCTGTCTGTGTACAGTCGGTGTCAGTGAAGTGTCTGTGTGCAGTCAGTGTCAGTGAAGTGTCTTTCTGTGTACAGTCAGTGTCAGTGAAGTGTCTAAGTGCAGGCTGTGTCAGTGAAGTGTCTGTCTGTGTCAGTGAAGTGTCTGTCTGTGCAGTCAGTGTCAGTGAAGTGTCAGTCTGTGTACAGTCAGTGTCAGTGAAGTGTCTATGTACAGTCAGTGTCAGTGAAGTGTCTGTCTGTGACAGTCAGTGTCAGTGAAATGTCTCTCTGTGTACAGTCGGTGTCAGTAAAGTGTCTGTGTGCAGTCAGTGTTAGTGAAGTGTCTGTCTGTGTACAGTCAGTGTCAGTGAAGTGTCTATGTGCAGTCTGTGTCAGTGAGTGCTGTCTGTGTACAGTCTGTGTCAGTGAAGTGTCTGTCTGTGCAGTCAGTGTCAGTGAAGTGTCTGTCTGTGTGCAGTCAGTGTCAGTAAAACGTCTGTCTGTGTACAGTCAGTGTCAGTGAAGTGTCTGTCTGTGCAGTCAGTGTCAGTGAAGTGTCAGTCTGTGTACAGTCAGTGTCAGAGAAGTGTCTATGTACAGTCAGTGTCAGTGAAGTGTCTGTCTGTGACAGTCAGTGTCAGTGAAATGTCTCTCTGTGTACAGTCGGTGTCAGTGAAGTGTCTGTGTGCAGTCAGTGTCAGTGAAGTGTCTGTCTGTGTACAGTCAGTATCAGTGAAGTGTCTATGTGCAGTCCGTGTCAGTGAGTGTCTGTCTGTGTACAGTCTGTGTCAGTGAAGTGTCTGTCTGTGCAGTCAGTGTCAGTGAAGTGTCTGTCTGTGTACAGTCAGTGTCAGTAAAACGTCTGTCTGTGTACAGTCAGTGTCAGTGAAGTGTCTGTGTACAGTCAGTGTCAGTGAAGTGTCTGTCTGTGTACAGTCAGTGTCAGTGAAGTGTCTGTGTGCAGCCTGTGTCAGTGAAGTGTCTGTCTGTGTACAGTCAGTGTCAGTGAAATGTCTGTCTGTGTACAGTCAGTGTCAGTGAAGTGTCTGTCTGTGTACAGTCAGTGTCAGTAAAACGTCTGTCTGTGTACAGTCAGTGTCAGTGAAGTGTCTGTGTACAGTCAGTGTCAGTGAAGTGTCTGTCTGTGTACAGTCAGTGTCCGTGAAGTGTCTGTGTGCAGCCTGTGTCAGTGAAGTGTCTGTCTGTGTACAGTCAGTGTCAGTGAAATGTCTGTCTGTGTACAGTCAGTGTCAGTGAAGTGTCTGTGTACAGTCAGTGTAAGTGAATTGTCTGTCTGTATGCGGTCTGTGTCAGTGAAGTGTCTGTGTACAGTCAGTGTCAGTGAAGAGTCTGTCCATGTACAGTTTGTGTCAATGAAGTGTCTGTCTGTGTGTAGTCAGTGTCAGTGAAGTCTCTGTGTGCAGTCAGTGTCAGTGAAGTGTCTGTGTACAGTCAGTGTCAGTGTAATGTCTCTCTGTATACAGTCAGTGTCAGTGAAGTGTCTGTGTGCAGTCAGTGTCAGTGAAGTGTCTATGTACAGTCAGTGTCAGTGA
This sequence comes from Mobula birostris, assembly GCF_030028105.1. NCBI lineage: Eukaryota > Metazoa > Chordata > Chondrichthyes > Myliobatiformes > Myliobatidae > Mobula > Mobula birostris. The sequence continues at coordinate 129,756 of NW_027278424.1, read as the reverse complement.
AATGTCTGTCTGTGTACAGTCTGTGTCAGTGAAGTGTCTGTGCAGTCTGTGTCAGTGAAATGTCTGTCTGTGTACAGTCAGTGTCAGTGAAGTGTCTATGTGCAGGCTGTGTCAGTGAAGTGTCTGTTTGTGTACAGTCTGTGTCAGTGAAGTGTCTGTGCAGTCAGTGTCAGTGAAGTGTCTGTCTGTGTACAGTCTGTGTCAGTGAAGTGTCTGTGTGCAGTCAGTGTCAGTGAAGTGTCTTTCTGTGTAGAGTCAGTGTCAGTGAAGTGTCTATGTGCAGTCTGTGTCAGTGAAGTGTCTGTGTACAGTCTGTGTCAGTGAAGTGTCTGTCTGTGCAGTCAGTGTCAGTGTAGTGTCAGTCTGTGTACAGTCAGTGTCAGTGAAGTGTCTATGTACAGTCAGTGTCAGTGAAGTGTCTGTCTGTGACAGTCAGTGTCAGTGAAATGTCTCTCTGTGTACAGTCGGTGTCAGTGAAGTGTCTGTGTGCAGTCAGTGTCAGTGAAGAGTCTGTCCATGTACAGTTTGTGTCAATGAAATGTCTGTCTGTGTGCAGTCAGTGTCAGTGAAGTTTCTGTGTGCAGTCAGTGTCAGTGAAGTGTCTGTGTGCAGTCTGTGTCAGTGAAGTGTCTGGGTGAGTCAGTGAAGTGTCTGTGTACAGTCAGTGTCAGTGTAATGTCTCTCTGTTTACAGTCAGTGTCAGTGAAGTGTCTGTGTGCAGTCAGTGTCAGTGAAGTGTCTATGTACAGTCAGTGTCAGTGATGTGTCTGTCTGTGACAGTCAGTGTCAGTGAAATGTCTGTCTGTGTACAGTCTGTGTCAGTGAAGTGTCTGTGCAGTCTGTGTCAGTGAAATGTCTGTCTGTGTACAGTCAGTGTCAGTGAACTGTCTGTGTACAGTCAGTGTCAGTGCAGTGTCTGTCTGCGACAGTCAGTGTCAGTGAAATGTCTGTCTGTGTACAGTCGGTGTCAGTGAAGTGTCTGTGTGCAGTCAGTGTCAGTGAAGTGTCTTTCTGTGTACAGTCAGTGTCAGTGAAGTGTCTAAGTGCAGGCTGTGTCAGTGAAGTGTCTGTCTGTGTCAGTGAAGTGTCTGTCTGTGCAGTCAGTGTCAGTGAAGTGTCAGTCTGTGTACAGTCAGTGTCAGTGAAGTGTCTATGTACAGTCAGTGTCAGTGAAGTGTCTGTCTGTGACAGTCAGTGTCAGTGAAATGTCTCTCTGTGTACAGTCGGTGTCAGTAAAGTGTCTGTGTGCAGTCAGTGTTAGTGAAGTGTCTGTCTGTGTACAGTCAGTGTCAGTGAAGTGTCTATGTGCAGTCTGTGTCAGTGAGTGCTGTCTGTGTACAGTCTGTGTCAGTGAAGTGTCTGTCTGTGCAGTCAGTGTCAGTGAAGTGTCTGTCTGTGTGCAGTCAGTGTCAGTAAAACGTCTGTCTGTGTACAGTCAGTGTCAGTGAAGTGTCTGTCTGTGCAGTCAGTGTCAGTGAAGTGTCAGTCTGTGTACAGTCAGTGTCAGAGAAGTGTCTATGTACAGTCAGTGTCAGTGAAGTGTCTGTCTGTGACAGTCAGTGTCAGTGAAATGTCTCTCTGTGTACAGTCGGTGTCAGTGAAGTGTCTGTGTGCAGTCAGTGTCAGTGAAGTGTCTGTCTGTGTACAGTCAGTATCAGTGAAGTGTCTATGTGCAGTCCGTGTCAGTGAGTGTCTGTCTGTGTACAGTCTGTGTCAGTGAAGTGTCTGTCTGTGCAGTCAGTGTCAGTGAAGTGTCTGTCTGTGTACAGTCAGTGTCAGTAAAACGTCTGTCTGTGTACAGTCAGTGTCAGTGAAGTGTCTGTGTACAGTCAGTGTCAGTGAAGTGTCTGTCTGTGTACAGTCAGTGTCAGTGAAGTGTCTGTGTGCAGCCTGTGTCAGTGAAGTGTCTGTCTGTGTACAGTCAGTGTCAGTGAAATGTCTGTCTGTGTACAGTCAGTGTCAGTGAAGTGTCTGTCTGTGTACAGTCAGTGTCAGTAAAACGTCTGTCTGTGTACAGTCAGTGTCAGTGAAGTGTCTGTGTACAGTCAGTGTCAGTGAAGTGTCTGTCTGTGTACAGTCAGTGTCCGTGAAGTGTCTGTGTGCAGCCTGTGTCAGTGAAGTGTCTGTCTGTGTACAGTCAGTGTCAGTGAAATGTCTGTCTGTGTACAGTCAGTGTCAGTGAAGTGTCTGTGTACAGTCAGTGTAAGTGAATTGTCTGTCTGTATGCGGTCTGTGTCAGTGAAGTGTCTGTGTACAGTCAGTGTCAGTGAAGAGTCTGTCCATGTACAGTTTGTGTCAATGAAGTGTCTGTCTGTGTGTAGTCAGTGTCAGTGAAGTCTCTGTGTGCAGTCAGTGTCAGTGAAGTGTCTGTGTACAGTCAGTGTCAGTGTAATGTCTCTCTGTATACAGTCAGTGTCAGTGAAGTGTCTGTGTGCAGTCAGTGTCAGTGAAGTGTCTATGTACAGTCAGTGTTATTGAAGTGTCTGTCTGTGACAGTCAGTGTCAGTGAAATGTCTGTCTGTGTACAGTCTGTGTCAGTGAAGTGTCTGTGCAGTCTGTGTCAGTGAAATGTCTGTCTGTGTACAGTCAGTGTCAGTGAACTGTCTGTGTACAGTCAGTGTCAGTGAACTGTCTGTGTACAGTCAGTGTCAGTGCAGTGACTGTCTGCGACAGTCAGTGTCAGTGAAATGTCTGTCTGTGTACAGTCGGTGTCAGTGAAGTGTCTGTGTGCAGTCAGTGTCAGTGAAGTGTCTTTCTGTGTAGAGTCAGTGTCAGTGAAGTGTCTATGTGCAGTCTGTGTCAGTGAAGTGTCTGTGTACAGTCTGTGTCAGTGAAGTGTCTGTCTGTGCAGTCAGTGTCAGTGTAGTGTCAGTCTGTGTACAGTCAGTGTCAGTGAAGTGTCTATGTACAGTCAGTGTCAGTGAAGTGTCTGTCTGTGACAGTCAGTGTCAGTGAAATGTCTCTCTGTGTACAGTCGGTGTCAGTGAAGTGTCTGTGTGCAGTCAGTGTCAGTGAAGTGTCTATGTACAGTCAGTGTCAGTGATGTGTCTGTCTGTGACAGTCAGTGTCAGTGAAATGTCTGTCTGTGTACAGTCTGTGTCAGTGAAGTGTCTGTGCAGTCAGTGTCAGTGAAATGTCTGTCTGTGTACAGTCAGTGTCAGTGAACTGTCTGTGTACAGTCAGTGTCAGTGCAGTGTCTGTCTGCGACAGTCAGTGTCAGTGAAATGTCTGTCTGTGTACAGTCGGTGTCAGTGAAAGGTCTGTGTGCAGTCAGTGTCAGTGAAGTGTCTTTCTGTGTACAGTCAGTGTCAGTGAAGTGTCTATGTGCAGGCTGTGTCAGTGAAGTGTCTGTCTGTGTACAGTCTGTGTCAGTGAAGTGTCTGTCTGTGCAGTCAGTGTCAGTGAAGTGTCAGTCTGTGTACAGTCAGTGTCAGTGAAGTGTCTATGTACAGTCAGTGTCAGTGAAGTGTCTGTCTGTGACAGTCAGTGTCAGTGAAATGTCTCTCTGTGTACAGTCGGTGTCAGTGAAGTGTCTGTGTGCAGTCAGTGTCAGTGAAGTGTCTGTCTGTGTGCAGTCAGTGTCAGTGAAGTGTCTATGTGCAGTCTGTGTCAGTGAGTGCTGTCTGTGTACAGTCTGTGTCAGTGAAGTGTCTGTCTGTGACAGTCAGTGTCAGTGAAGTGTCTATGTGCAGTCCGTGTCAGTGAGTGTCTGTCTGTGTACAGTCTGTGTCAGTGAAGTGTCTGTCTGTGCAGTCAGTGTCAGTGAAGTGTCTGTCTGTGTACAGTCAGTGTCAGTAAAACGTCTGTCTGTGTACAGTCAGTGTCAGTGAAGTGTCTGTGTACAGTCAGTGTCAGTGAAGTGTCTGTCTGTGTACAGTCAGTGTCAGTGAAGTGTCTGTGTGCAGCCTGTGTCAGTGAAGTGTCTGTCTGTGTACAGTCAGTGTCAGTGAAATGTCTGTCTGTGTACAGTCAGTGTCAGTGAAGTGTCTGTCTGTGTACAGTCAGTGTTAGTAAAACGTCTGTCTGTGTACAGTCAGTGTCAGTGAAGTGTCTGTGTACAGTCAGTGTCAGTGAAGTGTCTGTCTGTGTACAGTCAGTGTCCGTGAAGTGTCTGTGTGCAGCCTGTGTCAGTGAAGTGTCTGTCTGTGTACAGTCAGTGTCAGTGAAATGTCTGTCTGTGTGCAGTCAGTGTCAGTGAAGTGTCTGTGTACAGTCAGTGTAAGTGAATTGTCTGTCTGTATGCGGTCTGTGTCAGTGAAGTGTCTGTGTACAGTCAGTGTCAGTGAAGAGTCTGTCCATGTACAGTTTGTGTCAATGAAGTGTCTGTCTGTGTGCAGTCAGTGTCAGTGAAGTCTCTGTGTGCAGTCAGTGTCAGTGAAGTGTCTGTGTGCAGTCTGTGTCAGTGAAGTGTCTGGGTGAATCAGTGAAGTGTCTGTGTACAGTCAGTGTCAGTGTAATGTCTCTCTGTGTACAGTCAGTGTCAGTGATGTGTCTGTGTGCAGTCAGTGTCAGTGAAGTGTCTATGTACAGTCAGTGTCAGTGAAGTGTCTGTCTGTGACAGTCAGTGTCAGTGAAATGTCTGTCTGTGTACAGTCTGTGGCAGTGAAGTCTCTGTCTGTGCAGTCAGTGTCAGTGAAGTGTCAGTCTGTGTACAGTCAGTGTCAGTGAAGTGTCTATGTGCAGTCTGTGTCAGTGAAGTGTCTGTTTGTGTACAGTCAGTGTCAGTGAAATGTCTGTCTGTGTACAGTCAGTGTCAGTGAACTGTCTGTGTACAGTCAGTGTCAGTGAAGTGTCTGTCTGTGACAGTCAGTGTCAGTGAAATGTCTCTCTGTGTACAGTCGGTGTCAGTGAAGTGTCTGTGTGCAGTCAGAGTCAGTGAAGTGTCTGTCTGTGCACAGTCAGTGTCAGTGAAGTGTCTATGTGCAGTCTGTGTCAGTGAGTGTCTGTCTGTGTACAGTCTGTGTCTGTGAAGTGTCTGTCTGTGCAGTCAGTGTCAGTGAAGTGTCTGTCTGTGTACAGTCAGTGTCAGTAAAACGTCTGTCTGTGTACAGTCAGTGTCAGTGAAGTGTCTGTCTGTGCAGTCAGTGTCAGTGAAGTGTCAGTCTGTGTACAGTCAGTGTCAGTGAAGTGTCTATGTACAGTCAGTGTCAGTGAAGTGTCTATGTACAGTCTGTGTCAGTGAAGTGTCTGTCTGAGCAGTCTGTGTTAGTGAAGTGTCAGTCTGTGTACAGTCAGTGTCAGTGAAGTGTCTATTTGCAGTCTGTGTCAGTGAAGTGTATGTTTGTGTACAGTCTGTGTCAGTGAATTGTCTGTGCAGTCAGTGTCAGTGAAGTGTCTGTCTGTGCACAGTCAGTGTCAGTGAAGTGTCTGTGTGCAGCCTGTGTCAGTGAAGTGTCTGTCTGTGTACAGTCAGTGTCAGTGAAATGTCTGTCTGTGTACAGTCAGTGTCAGTGAAGTGTCTGTGTACAGTCAGTGTAAGTGAATTGTCTGTCTGTATGCGGTCTGTGTCAGTGAAGTGTCTGTGTACAGTCAGTGTCAGTGAAGAGTCTGTCCATGTACAGTTTGTGTCAATGAAGTGTCTGTCTGTGTGCAGTCAGTGTCAGTGAAGTCTCTGTGTGCAGTCAGTGTCAGTGAAGTGTCTGTGTGCAGTCTGTGTCAGTGAAGTGTCTGGGTGAGTCAGTGAAGTGTCTGTGTACAGTCAGTGTCAGTGTAATGTCTCTCTGTGTACAGTCAGTGTCAGTGAAGTGTCTGTGTGCAGTCAGTGTCAGTGAAGTGTCTATGTACAGTCAGTGTCAGTGAAGTGTCTGTCTGTGACAGTCAGTGTCAGTGAAATGTCTGTCTGTGTACAGTCTGTGTCAGTGAAGTGTATGTCTGGGCAGTCAGTGTCAGTGAAGTGTCAGTCTGTGTACAGTCAGTGTCAGTGAAGTGTCTGTCTGTGACAGTCAGTGTCAGTGAAATGTCTCTCTGTGTACAGTCGGTGTCAGTGAAGTGTCTGTGTGCAGTCAGTGTCAGTGAAGTGTCTGTCTGTGTACAGTCAGTGTCAGTGAAGTGTCTATGTGCAGTCTGTGTCAGTGAGTGTCTGTCTGTGTACAGTCTGTGTCAGTGAAGTGTCTGTCTGTGCAGTCAGTGTCAGTGAAGTGTCTGTCTGTGTACAGTCAGTGTCAGTAAAACGTCTGTCTGTGTACAGTCAGTGTCAGTGAAGTGTCTGTGTACAGTCTGTGTCAGTGAAGTGTCTGTCTGTGTACAGTCAGTGTCAGTGAAGTGTCTGTGTGCAGCCTGTGTCAGTGAAGTGTCTGTCTGTGTGCAGTCAGTGTCAGTGAAATGTCTGTCTGTGTACAGTCAGTGTCAGTGAAGTTTCTGTGTACAGTCAGTGTAAGTGAATTGTTTGTCTGTATGCGGTCTGTGTCAGTGAAGTGTCTGTGTACAGTCAGTGTCAGTGAAGAGTCTGTCCATGTACAGTTTGTGTCAATGAAGTGTCTGTCTGTGTGCAGTCAGTGTCAGTGAAATGTCTGTCTGTGTACAGTCAGTGTCAGTGAAGTGTCTGTCTGTGCAGTCAGTGTCAGTGAAGTGTCAGTCTGTGTACAGTCAGTGTCAGAGAAGTGTCTATGTACAGTCAGTGTCAGTGAAGTGTCTGTCTGTGACAGTCAGTGTCAGTGAAATGTCTCTCTGTGTACAGTCGGTGTCAGTGAAGTGTCTGTGTGCAGTCAGTGTCAGTGAAGTGTCTGTCTGTGTACAGTCAGTATCAGTGAAGTGTCTATGTGCAGTCCGTGTCAGTGAGTGTCTGTCTGTGTACAGTCTGTGTCAGTGAAGTGTCTGTCTGTGCAGTCAGTGTCAGTGAAGTGTCTGTCTGTGTACAGTCAGTGTCAGTAAAACGTCTGTCTGTGTACAGTCAGTGTCAGTGAAGTGTCTGTGTACAGTCAGTGTCAGTGAAGTGTCTGTCTGTGTACAGTCAGTGTCAGTGAAGTGTCTGTGTGCAGCCTGTGTCAGTGAAGTGTCTGTCTGTGTACAGTCAGTGTCAGTGAAATGTCTGTCTGTGTACAGTCAGTGTCAGTGAAGTGTCTGTCTGTGTACAGTCAGTGTCAGTAAAACGTCTGTCTGTGTACAGTCAGTGTCAGTGAAGTGTCTGTGTACAGTCAGTGTCAGTGAAGTGTCTGTCTGTGTACAGTCAGTGTCCGTGAAGTGTCTGTGTGCAGCCTGTGTCAGTGAAGTGTCTGTCTGTGTACAGTCAGTGTCAGTGAAATGTCTGTCTGTGTACAGTCAGTGTCAGTGAAGTGTCTGTGTACAGTCAGTGTAAGTGAATTGTCTGTCTGTATGCGGTCTGTGTCAGTGAAGTGTCTGTGTACAGTCAGTGTCAGTGAAGAGTCTGTCCATGTACAGTTTGTGTCAATGAAGTGTCTGTCTGTGTGTAGTCAGTGTCAGTGAAGTCTCTGTGTGCAGTCAGTGTCAGTGAAGTGTCTGTGTACAGTCAGTGTCAGTGTAATGTCTCTCTGTATACAGTCAGTGTCAGTGAAGTGTCTGTGTGCAGTCAGTGTCAGTGAAGTGTCTATGTACAGTCAGTGTTATTGAAGTGTCTGTCTGTGACAGTCAGTGTCAGTGAAATGTCTGTCTGTGTACAGTCTGTGTCAGTGAAGTGTCTGTGCAGTCTGTGTCAGTGAAATGTCTGTCTGTGTACAGTCAGTGTCAGTGAACTGTCTGTGTACAGTCAGTGTCAGTGAACTGTCTGTGTACAGTCAGTGTCAGTGCAGTGACTGTCTGCGACAGTCAGTGTCAGTGAAATGTCTGTCTGTGTACAGTCGGTGTCAGTGAAGTGTCTGTGTGCAGTCAGTGTCAGTGAAGTGTCTTTCTGTGTAGAGTCAGTGTCAGTGAAGTGTCTATGTGCAGTCTGTGTCAGTGAAGTGTCTGTGTACAGTCTGTGTCAGTGAAGTGTCTGTCTGTGCAGTCAGTGTCAGTGTAGTGTCAGTCTGTGTACAGTCAGTGTCAGTGAAGTGTCTATGTACAGTCAGTGTCAGTGAAGTGTCTGTCTGTGACAGTCAGTGTCAGTGAAATGTCTCTCTGTGTACAGTCGGTGTTAGTGAAGTGTCTGTGTGCAGTCAGTGTCAGTGAAGTGTCTATGTACAGTCAGTGTCAGTGATGTGTCTGTCTGTGACAGTCAGTGTCAGTGAAATGTCTGTCTGTGTACAGTCTGGGTCAGTGAAGTGTCTGTGCAGTCAGTGTCAGTGAAATGTCTGTCTGTGTACAGTCAGTGTCAGTGAACTGTCTGTGTACAGTCAGTGTCAGTGCAGTGTCTGTCTGCGACAGTCAGTGTCAGTGAAATGTCTGTCTGTGTACAGTCGGTGTCAGTGAAAGGTCTGTGTGCAGTCAGTGTCAGTGAAGTGTCTTTCTGTGTACAGTCAGTGTCAGTGAAGTGTCTATGTGCAGGCTGTGTCAGTGAAGTGTCTGTCTGTGTACAGTCTGTGTCAGTGAAGTGTCTGTCTGTGCAGTCAGTGTCAGTGAAGTGTCAGTCTGTGTACAGTCAGTGTCAGTGAAGTGTCTATGTACAGTCAGTGTCAGTGAAGTGTCTGTCTGTGACAGTCAGTGTCAGTGAAATGTCTCTCTGTGTACAGTCGGTGTCAGTGAAGTGTCTGTGTGCAGTCAGTGTCAGTGAAGTGTCTGTCTGTGTGCAGTCAGTGTCAGTGAAGTGTCTATGTGCAGTCTGTGTCAGTGAGTGCTGTCTGTGTACAGTCTGTGTCAGTGAAGTGTCTGTCTGTGACAGTCAGTGTCAGTGAAGTGTCTATGTGCAGTCCGTGTCAGTGAGTGTCTGTCTGTGTACAGTCTGTGTCAGTGAAGTGTCTGTCTGTGCAGTCAGTGTCAGTGAAGTGTCTGTCTGTGTACAGTCAGTGTCAGTAAAACGTCTGTCTGTGTACAGTCAGTGTCAGTGAAGTGTCTGTGTACAGTCAGTGTCAGTGAAGTGTCTGTCTGTGTACAGTCAGTGTCAGTGAAGTGTCTGTGTGCAGCCTGTGTCAGTGAAGTGTCTGTCTGTGTACAGTCAGTGTCAGTGAAATGTCTGTCTGTGTACAGTCAGTGTCAGTGAAGTGTCTGTCTGTGTACAGTCAGTGTTAGTAAAACGTCTGTCTGTGTACAGTCAGTGTCAGTGAAGTGTCTGTGTACAGTCAGTGTCAGTGAAGTGTCTGTCTGTGTACAGTCAGTGTCCGTGAAGTGTCTGTGTGCAGCCTGTGTCAGTGAAGTGTCTGTCTGTGTACAGTCAGTGTCAGTGAAATGTCTGTCTGTGTGCAGTCAGTGTCAGTGAAGTGTCTGTGTACAGTCAGTGTAAGTGAATTGTCTGTCTGTATGCGGTCTGTGTCAGTGAAGTGTCTGTGTACAGTCAGTGTCAGTGAAGAGTCTGTCCATGTACAGTTTGTGTCAATGAAGTGTCTGTCTGTGTGCAGTCAGTGTCAGTGAAGTCTCTGTGTGCAGTCAGTGTCAGTGAAGTGTCTGTGTGCAGTCTGTGTCAGTGAAGTGTCTGGGTGAATCAGTGAAGTTTCTGTGTACAGTCAGTGTCAGTGTAATGTCTCTCTGTGTACAGTCAGTGTCAGTGATGTGTCTGTGTGCAGTCAGTGTCAGTGAAGTGTCTATGTACAGTCAGTGTCAGTGAAGTGTCTGTCTGTGACAGTCAGTGTCAGTGAAATGTCTGTCTGTGTACAGTCTGTGGCAGTGAAGTCTCTGTCTGTGCAGTCAGTGTCAGTGAAGTGTCAGTCTGTGTACAGTCAGTGTCAGTGAAGTGTCTATGTGCAGTCTGTGTCAGTGAAGTGTCTGTTTGTGTACAGTCAGTGTCAGTGAAATGTCTGTCTGTGTACAGTCAGTGTCAGTGAACTGTCTGTGTACAGTCAGTGTCAGTGAAGTGTCTGTCTGTGACAGTCAGTGTCAGTGAAATGTCTCTCTGTGTACAGTCGGTGTCAGTGAAGTGTCTGTGTGCAGTCAGAGTCAGTGAAGTGTCTGTCTGTGCACAGTCAGTGTCAGTGAAGTGTCTATGTGCAGTCTGTGTCAGTGAGTGTCTGCCTGTGTACAGTCTGTGTCTGTGAAGTGTCTGTCTGTGCAGTCAGTGTCAGTGAAGTGTCTGTCTGTGTACAGTCAGTGTCAGTAAAACGTCTGTCTGTGTACAGTCAGTGTCAGTGAAGTGTCTGTCTGTGCAGTCAGTGTCAGTGAAGTGTCAGTCTGTGTACAGTCAGTGTCAGTGAAGTGTCTATGTACAGTCAGTGTCAGTGAAGTGTCTATGTACAGTCTGTGTCAGTGAAGTGTCTGTCTGAGCAGTCTGTGTTAGTGAAGTGTCAGTCTGTGTACAGTCAGTGTCAGTGAATTGTCTGTGCAGTCAGTGTCAGTGAAGTGTCTGTCTGTGCACAGTCAGTGTCAGTGAAGTGTCTGTGTGCAGCCTGTGTCAGTGAAGTGTCTGTCTGTGTACAGTCAGTGTCAGTGAAATGTCTGTCTGTGTACAGTCAGTGTCAGTGAAGTGTCTGTGTACAGTCAGTGTAAGTGAATTGTCTGTCTGTATGCGGTCTGTGTCAGTGAAGTGTCTGTGTACAGTCAGTGTCAGTGAAGAGTCTGTCCATGTACAGTTTGTGTCAATGAAGTGTCTGTCTGTGTGCAGTCAGTGTCAGTGAAGTCTCTGTGTGCAGTCAGTGTCAGTGAAGTGTCTGTGTGCAGTCTGTGTCAGTGAAGTGTCTGGGTGAGTCAGTGAAGTGTCTGTGTACAGTCAGTGTCAGTGTAATGTCTCTCTGTGTACAGTCAGTGTCAGTGAAGTGTCTGTGTGCAGTCAGTGTCAGTGAAGTGTCTATGTACAGTCAGTGTCAGTGAAGTGTCTGTCTGTGACAGTCAGTGTCAGTGAAATGTCTGTCTGTGTACAGTCTGTGTCAGTGAAGTGTCTGTCTGGGCAGTCAGTGTCAGTGAAGTGTCAGTCTGTGTACAGTCAGTGTCAGTGAAGTGTCTGTCTGTGACAGTCAGTGTCAGTGAAATGTCTCTCTGTGTACAGTCGGTGTCAGTGAAGTGTCTGTGTGCAGTCAGTGTCAGTGAAGTGTCTGTCTGTGTACAGTCAGTGTCAGTGAAGTGTCTATGTGCAGTCTGTGTCAGTGAGTGTCTGTCTGTGTACAGTCTGTGTCAGTGAAGTGTCTGTCTGTGCAGTCAGTGTCAGTGAAGTGTCTGTCTGTGTACAGTCAGTGTCAGTAAAACGTCTGTCTGTGTACAGTCAGTGTCAGTGAAGTGTCTGTGTACAGTCTGTGTCAGTGAAGTGTCTGTCTGTGTACAGTCAGTGTCAGTGAAGTGTCTGTGTGCAGCCTGTGTCAGTGAAGTGTCTGTCTGTGTGCAGTCAGTGTCAGTGAAATGTCTGTCTGTGTACAGTCAGTGTCAGTGAAGTTTCTGTGTACAGTCAGTGTAAGTGAATTGTTTGTCTGTATGCGGTCTGTGTCAGTGAAGTGTCTGTGTACAGTCAGTGTCAGTGAAGAGTCTGTCCATGTACAGTTTGTGTCAATGAAGTGTCTGTCTGTGTGCAGTCAGTGTCAGTGAAATGTCTGTCTGTGTACAGTCAGTGTCAGTGAACTGTCTGTGTACAGTCAGTGTCAGTGAAGTGTCTGTCTGTGACAGTCAGTGTCAGTGAAATGTCTCTCTGTGTACAGTCGGTGTCAGTGAAGTGTCTGTGTGCAGTCAGAGTCAGTGAAGTGTCTGTCTGTGCACAGTCAGTGTCAGTGAAGTGTCTATGTGCAGTCTGTGTCAGTGAGTGTCTGTCTGTGTACAGTCTGTGTCTGTGAAGTGTCTGTCTGTGCAGTCAGTGTCAGTGAAGTGTCTGTCTGTGTACAGTCAGTGTCAGTAAAACGTCTGTCTGTGTACAGTCAGTGTCAGTGAAGTGTCTGTCTGTGCAGTCAGTGTCAGTGAAGTGTCAGTCTGTGTACAGTCAGTGTCAGTGAAGTGTCTATGTACAGTCAGTGTCAGTCTGTGTACAATCAGTGTCAGTGAAGTGTCTATGTACAGTCTGTGTCAGTGAAGTGTCTGTCTGAGCAGTCTGTGTTAGTGAAGTGTCAGTCTGTGTACAGTCAGTGTCAGTGAAGTGTCTATTTGCAGTCTGTGTCAGTGAAGTGTATGTTTGTGTACAGTCTGTGTCAGTGAATTGTCTGTGCAGTCAGTGTCAGTGAAGTGTCTGTCTGTGCACAGTCAGTGTCAGTGAAGTGTCTGTGTGCAGCCTGTGTCAGTGAAGTGTCTGTCTGTGTACAGTCAGTGTCAGTGAAATGTCTGTCTGTGTACAGTCAGTGTCAGTGAAGTGTCTGTGTACAGTCAGTGTAAGTGAATTGTCTGTCTGTATGCGGTCTGTGTCAGTGAAGTGTCTGTGTACAGTCAGTGTCAGTGAAGAGTCTGTCCATGTACAGTTTGTGTCAATGAAGTGTCTGTCTGTGTGCAGTCAGTGTCAGTGAAGTCTCTGTGTGCAGTCAGTGTCAGTGAAGTGTCTGTGTGCAGTCTGTGTCAGTGAAGTGTCTGGGTGAGTCAGTGAAGTGTCTGTGTACAGTCAGTGTCAGTGAAGTGTCTGTGTGCAGTCAGTGTCAGTGAAGTGTCTATGTACAGTCAGTGTCAGTGAAGTGTCTGTCTGTGACAGTCAGTGTCAGTGAAATGTCTGTCTGTGTACAGTCTGTGTCAGTGAAGTGTCTGTCTGGGCAGTCAGTGTCAGTGAAGTGTCAGTCTGTGTACAGTCAGTGTCAGTGAAGTGTCTGTCTGTGACAGTCAGTGTCAGTGAAATGTCTCTCTGTGTACAGTCGGTGTCAGTGAAGTGTCTGTGTGCAGTCAGTGTCAGTGAAGTGTCTGTGTACAGTCAGTGTCAATGAAGTGTCTATGTGCAGTCTGTGTCAGTGAGTGTCTGTCTGTGTACAGTCTGTGTCAGTGAAGTGTCTGTCTGTGCAGTCAGTGTCAGTGAAGTGTCTGTCTGTGTACAGTCAGTGTCAGTAAAACGTCTGTCTGTGTACAGTCAGTGTCAGTGAAGTGTCTGTGTACAGTCTGTGTCAGTGAAGTGTCTGTCTGTGTACAGTCAGTGTCAGTGAAGTGTCTGTGTGCAGCCTGTGTCAGTGAAGTGTCTGTCTGTGTACAGTCAGTGTCAGTGAAATGTCTGTCTGTGTACAGTCAGTGTCAGTGAAGTGTCTGTGTACAGTCAGTGTAAGTGAATTGTTTGTCTGTATGCGGTCTGTGTCAGTGAAGTGTCTGTGTACAGTCAGTGTCAGTGAAGAGTCTGTCCATGTACAGTTTGTGTCAATGAAGTGTCTGTCTGTGTGCAGTCAGTGTCAGTGAAGTCTCTGTGTGCAGTTAGTGTCAGTGAAGTGTCTGTGTGCAGTCTGTGTCAGTGAAGTGTCTGGGTGAGTCAGTGAAATGTCTGTGTACAGTCAGTGTCAGTGTAATGTCTCTCTGTGTACAGTCAATGTCAGTGAAGTGGCTGTGTGCAGTCAGTTTCAGTGAAGTGTCTGTGTACAGTCTGTGTTAGTGAAGTGTCTGTGTACAGACGGTGTCAGTGAGGTGTCAGTCTGTGTACAGTCAGTGTCAGTGAAGTGTCTATGTACAGTCTGTGTCAGTGAAGTGTCTGTCTGAGCAGTCTGTGTTAGTGAAGTGTCAGTCTGTGTACAGTCAGTGTCAGTGAAGTGTCTATTTGCAGTCTGTGTCAGTGAAGTGTATGTTTGTGTACAGTCTGTGTCAGTGAATTGTCTGTGCAGTCAGTGTCAGTGAAGTGTCTGTCTGTGCACAGTCAGTGTCAGTGAAGTGTCTGTGTGCAGCCTGTGTCAGTGAAGTGTCTGTCTGTGTACAGTCAGTGTCAGTGAAATGTCTGTCTGTGTACAGTCAGTGTCAGTGAAGTGTCTGTCTGTGTACAGTCAGTGTCAGTGAAGTGTCTGTGTGCACTCAGTGTCAGTGAAGTGTCTTTCTGTGTACAGTCAGTGTCAGTGAAGTGTCTATGTGCAGGCTGTGTCAGTGAAGTGTCTGTCTGTGTACAGTCTGTGTCAGTGAAGTGTCTGTCTGTGCAGTCAGTGTCAGTGAAGTGTCAGTCTGTGTACAGTCAGTGTCAGTGAAGTGTCTGTCTGTGACAGTCAGTGTCAGTGAAATGTCTCTCTGTGTACAGTCGGTGTCAGTGAAGTGTCTGTGTGCAGTCAGTGTCAGTGAAGTGTCTGTCTGTGTACAGTCAGTGTCAGTGAAGTGTCTATGTGCAGTCTGTGTCAGTGAGTGCTGTCTGTGTACAGTCTGTGTCACTGAAGTGTCTGTCTGTGCAGTCAGTGTCAGTGAAGTGTCTGTCTGTGTACAGTCAGTGTCAGTAAAACGTCTGTCTGTGTACAGTCAGTGTCAGTGAAGTGTCTGTCTGTGCAGTCAGTGTCAGTGAAGTGTCAGTCTGTGTACAGTCAGTGTCAGTGAAGTGTCAATGTACAGTCAGTGTCAGTGAAGTGTCTGTCTGTGACAGTCAGTGTCAGTGAAATGTCTCTCTGTGTACAGTCAGTGTCAGTGAAGTGTCTGTGTGCAGTCAGGGTCAGTGAAGTGTCTGTCTGTGTACAGTCAGTGTTAGTGAAGTGTCTATGTGCAGTCCGTGTCAGTGAGTGTCTGTCTGTGTACAGTCTGTGTCAGTGAAGTGTCTGTCTGTGCAGTCAGTGTCAGTGAAGTGTCTGTCTGTGTACAGTCAGTGTCAGTAAAACGTCTGTCTGTGTACAGTCAGTGTCAGTGAAGTGTCTGTGTACAGTCAGTGTCAGTGAAGTGTCTGTCTGTGAACAGTCAGTGTCAGTGAAGTGTCTGTGTGCAGCCTGTGTCAGTGAAGTGTCTGTCTGTGTACAGTCAGTGTCAGTGAAATGTCTGTCTGTGTACAGTCAGTGTCAGTGAAGTGTCTGTCTGTGTACAGTCAGTGTTAGTAAAACGTCTGTCTGTGTACAGTCAGTGTCAGTGAAGTGTCTGTGTACAGTCAGTGTCAGTGAAGTGTCTGTCTGTGTACAGTCAGTGTCCGTGAAGTGTCTGTGTGCAGCCTGTGTCAGTGAAGTGTCTGTCTGTGTACAGTCAGTGTCAGTGAAATGTCTGTCTGTGTGCAGTCAGTGTCAGTGAAGTGTCTGTGTACAGTCAGTGTAAGTGAATTGTCTGTCTGTATGCGGTCTGTGTCAGTGAAGTGTCTGTGTACAGTCAGTGTCAGTGAAGAGTCTGTCCATGTACAGTTTGTGTCAATGAAGTGTCTGTCTGTGTGCAGTCAGTGTCAGTGAAGTCTCTGTGTGCAGTCAGTGTCAGTGAAGTGTCAGTGAAGTGTCTGGGTGAATCAGTGATGTGTCTGTGTACAGTCAGTGTCAGTGTAATGTCTCTCTGTGTACAGTCAGTGTCAGTGATGTGTCTGTGTGCAGTCAGTGTCAGTGAAGTGTCTATGTACAGTCAGTGTCAGTGAAGTGTCTGTCTGTGACAGTCAGTGTCAGTGAAATGTCTGTCTGTGTACAGTCTGTGTCAGTGAAGTCTCTGTCTGTGCAGTCAGTGTCAGTGAAGTGTCAGTCTGTGTACAGTCAGTGTCAGTGAAGTGTCTATGTGCAGTCTGTGTCAGTGAAGTGTCTGTTTGTGTACAGTCAGTGTCAGTGAAATGTCTGTCTGTGTACAGTCAGTGTCAGTGAACTGTCTGTGTACAGTCAGTGTCAGTGAAGTGTCTGTCTGTGACAGTCAGTGTCAGTGAAATATCTCTCTGTGTGCAGTCGGTGTCAGTGAAGTGTCTGTGTGCAGTCAGAGTCAGTGAAGTGTCTGTCTGTGCACAGTCAGTGTCAGTGAAGTGTCTATGTGCAGTCTGTGTCAGTGAGTGTCTGTCTGTGTACAGTCTGTGTCTGTGAAGTGTCTGTCTGTGCAGTCAGTGTCAGTGAAGTGTCTGTCTGTGTACAGTCAGTGTCAGTAAAACGTCTGTCTGTGTACAGTCAGTGTCAGTGAATTGTCTGTCTGTATGCGGTCTGTGACAATGAAGTGTCTGCGTACAGTCTGTGTTAGTGAAGTGTTTGTGTACAGACAGTGTCAGTGAGGTGTCTGTCTGTGTGCAGTCAGTGTCAGTGAAGTGTCTGCCTGTGTGCAGTCAGTGTCAATGAAGTGGCTGTCTGTGTGCAGTCAGTGTCTGTGAAGTCTCTGTGTGAAGTCAGTGTCAGTGAAGTGTCTGTGTGCAGCCTGTGTCAGTGAAGTGTCTGTCTGTGTACAGTCAGTGTCAGTGAAATGTCTGTCTGTGTACAGTCAGTGTCAGTGAAGTGTCTGTGTACAGTCAGTGTAAGTGAATTGTTTGTCTGTATGCGGTCTGTGACAATGAAGTGTCTGCGTACAGTCTGTGTTAGTGAAGTGTTTGTGTACAGACAGTGTCAGTGAGGTGTCTGTCTGTGTGCAGTCAGTGTCAGTGAAGTGTCTGCCTGTGTGCAGTCAGTGTCAATGAAGTGGCTGTCTGTGTGCAGTCAGTGTCTGTGAAGTCTCTGTGTGAAGTCAGTGTCAGTGAAGTGTCTGTGTGCAGTCTGTGTCAGTGAAGTGTCTGGGTGAGTCAGTGAAGTGTCTGTGTACAGTCAGTGTCAGTGTAATGTCTCTCTGTGTACAGTCAGTGTCAGTGAAGTGTCTGTGTGCAGTCAGTTTCAGTGAAGTGTCTGTGTACAGTCTGTGTTAGTGAAGTGTCTGTGTACAGACGGTGTCAGTGAGGTGTCTGTCTGTGTGCAGTCAGTGTCAGTGAATTGTCTGCCTGTGTGCAGTCAGTGTCACTGATGTGTCTGTCTGTGTGCAGTCAGTGTCAGTGAAGTGTCTGTGTGCAGTCTGTGTCAGTGAAGTGTCTGTGTACAGTCAGTGTCAGTGAAGTTTCTGTGTACAGATAGTGTCAGTGAGGTTTCTGTCTGTGTACAATCAGTGTCAGTGAAGTGTCTGTGTGCGATCTGCGTCAGTGAACTCTCTGTGTACAGTCAGTGTCAGTGAAGTGTCTGTCTGCGTACAGTCAGTGTCAGTGAAGTGTCTGTGTGCAGCCTGTGTCAGTGAAGTGTCTGTCTGTGTACAGTCAGTGTCAGTGAAATGTCTGTCTGTGTACAGTCAGTGTCAGTGAAGTGTCTATGTGCAGTCTGTGTCAGTGAAGTGCCTGTTTGTGTACAGTCTGTGTCAGTGAAGTGTCTGTGCATTCAGTGTCAGTGAAGTGTCTGTCTGTGCACAGTCAGTGTCAGTGAAATGTCTGTCTGTGTACATTCAGTGTCAGTGAAGTGTCTGTGTACAGTCAGTGTCAGTGAAGTGTCTGTCTTTGTACAGTCAGTGTCAGTGAAGTGTCAGTCTGTGTACAGTCAGTGTCAGTGAAGTGTCTATGTACAGTCAGTGTCAGTGAAGTGTCTGTCTGTGACAGTCAGTGTCAGTGAAATGTCTCTCTGTGTACAGTCTGTGTCAGTGAAGTGTCTGTCTGAGCAGTCTGTGTTAGTGAAGTGTCAGTCTGTGTACAGTCAGTGTCAGTGAAGTGTCTATTTGCAGTCTCTGTCAGTGAAGTGTATGTTTGTGTACAGTCTGTGTCAGTGAATTGTCTGTGCAGTCAGTGTCAGTGAAGTGTCTGTCTGTGCACAGTCAGTGTCAGTGAAGTGTCTGTGTGCAGCCTGTGTCAGTGAAGTGTCTGTCTGTGTACAGTCAGTGTCAGTGAAATGTCTGCCTGTGTACAGTCAGTGTCAGTGAAGTGTCTGTGTACAGTCAGTGTAAGTGAATTGTCTGTCTGTATGCGGTCTGTGTCAGTGAAGTGTCTGTGTACAGTCAGTGTCAGTGAAGAGTCTGTCCATGTACAGTTTGTGTCAATGAAGTGTCTGTCTGTGTGCAGTCAGTGTCAGTGAAGTCTCTGTGTGCAGTCAGTGTCAGTGAAGTGTCTGTGTGCAGTCTGTGTCAGTGAAGTGTCTGGGTGATTCAGTGAAGTGTCTGTGTACAGTCAGTGTCAGTGTAATGTCTCTCTGTGTACAGTCAGTGTCAGTGAAGTATCTGTGTGCAGTCAGTGTCAGTGAAGTGTCTATGTACAGTCAGTGTCAGTGAAGTGTCTGCCTGTGACAGTCAGTGTCAGTGAAATGTCTGTCTGTGTACAGTCTGTGTCAGTGAAGTGTCTGTGCAGTCAGTGTCAGTGAAGTGTCAGTCTGTGTACAGTCAGTGTCAGTGAAGTGTCTGTCTGTGACAGTCAGTGTCAGTGAAATGTCTCTCTGTGTACAGTCGGTGTCAGTGAAGTGTCTGTGTGCAGTCAGTGTCAGTGAAGTGTCTGTCTGTGTACAGTCAGTGTCAGTGAAGTGTCTATGTGCAGTCTGTGTCAGTGAGTGTCTGTCTGTGTACAGTCTGTGTCAGTGAAGTGTCTGTCTGTGCAGTCAGTGTCAGTGAAACGTCTGTCTGTGTACAGTCAGTGTCAGTGAAGTGTCTGTGTACAGTCTGTGTCAGTGAAGTGTCTGTCTGTGTACAGTCAGTGTCAGTGAAGTGTCTGTGTGCAGCCTGTGTCAGTGAAGTGTCTGTCTGTGTGCAGTCAGTGTCAGTGAAATGTCTGTCTGTGTACAGTCAGTGTCAGTGAAGTGTCTGTGTACAGTCAGTGTAAGTGAATTGTTTGTCTGTATGCGGTCTGTGTCAGTGAAGTGTCTGTGTACAGTCAGTGTCAGTGAAGAGTCTGTCCATGTACAGTTTGTGTCAATGAAGTGTCTGTGTGCAGTCAGTGTCAGTGAAGTCTCTGTGTGCAGTCAGTGTCAGTGAAGTGTCTGTGTGCAGTCTGTGTCAGTGAAGTGTCTGGGTGAGTCTGTGAAGTGTCTGTGTACAGTCAGTGTCAGTGTAATGTCTCTCTGTGTACAGTCAGTGTCAGTGAAGTGGCTGTGTGCAGTCAGTTTCAGTGAAGTGTCTGTGTACAGTCTGTGTTAGTGAAGTGTCTGTGTACAGATGGTGTCAGTGAGGTGTCTGTCTGTGTGCAGTCGGTGTCAGTGAATTGTCTGCCTGTGTGCAGTCAGTGTCACTGAAGTGTCTGTCTGTGTGCAGTCAGTGTCAGTGAAGTGTCTGTGTGCAGTCTGTGTCAGTGAAGTGTCTGTCTGAGTCAGTGAAGTGTCTGTGTACAGTCAGTGTCAGTGAAGTTTCTGTGTACAGATAGTGTCTGTGAGGTTTCTGTCTGTGTACAATCAGTGTCAGTGAAGTGTCTGTGTGCGATCTGCGTCAGTGAACTGTCTGTGTACAGTCAGTGTCAGTGAAGTTTCTGTCTGTGTGCAATCAGTGTCAGTGAAGTGTCTGTGTGCAGCCTGTGTCAGTGAAGTGTCTGTTTGTGTACAGTCTGTGTCAGTGAAATGTCTGTCTGTGTACAGTCGGTGTCAGTGAAGTGTCTGTGTGCAGTCAGTGTCAGTGAAGTGTCTTTCTGTGTACAGTCAGTGTCAGTGAAGTGTCTATGTGCAGTCTGTGTCAGTGAAGTGTCTGTCTGTGCAGTCAGTGTCAGTGAAGTGTCAGTCTGTGTACAGTCAGTGTCAGTGAAGTGTCTATGTACAGTCAGTGTCAGTGAAGTGTCTGTCTGTGACAGTCTGTGTCAGTGAAATGTCTCTCTGTGTACAGTCGGTGTCAGTGAAGTGTCTGTGTGCAGTCAGTGTCAGTGAAGTGTCTGTCTGTGTACAGTCAGTGTCAGTGAAGTGTCTATGTGCAGTCTGTGTCAGTGAGTGTCTGTCTGTGTACAGTCTGTGTCAGTGAAGTGTCTGTCTGTGCAGTCAGTGTCAGTGAAGTGTCTGTCTGTGTACAGTCAGTGTCAGTAAAACGTCTGTCTGTGTACAGTCAGTGTCAGTGAATTGTCTGTCTGTATGCGGTCTGTGACAATGAAGTGTCTGCGTACAGTCTGTGTTAGTGAAGTGTTTGTGTACAGACAGTGTCAGTGAGGTGTCTGTCTGTGTGCAGTCAGTGTCAGTGAAGTGTCTGCCTGTGTGCAGTCAGTGTCAATGAAGTGGCTGTCTGTGTGCAGTCAGTGTCTGTGAAGTCTCTGTGTGAAGTCAGTGTCAGTGAAGTGTCTGTGTGCAGCCTGTGTCAGTGAAGTGTCTGTCTGTGTACAGTCAGTGTCAGTGAAATGTCTGTCTGTGTACAGTCAGTGTCAGTGAAGTGTCTGTGTACAGTCAGTGTAAGTGAATTGTTTGTCTGTATGCGGTCTGTGACAATGAAGTGTCTGCGTACAGTCTGTGTTAGTGAAGTGTTTGTGTACAGACAGTGTCAGTGAGGTGTCTGTCTGTGTGCAGTCAGTGTCAGTGAAGTGTCTGCCTGTGTGCAGTCAGTGTCAATGAAGTGGCTGTCTGTGTGCAGTCAGTGTCTGTGAAGTCTCTGTGTGAAGTCAGTGTCAGTGAAGTGTCTGTGTGCAGTCTGTGTCAGTGAAGTGTCTGGGTGAGTCAGTGAAGTGTCTGTGTACAGTCAGTGTCAGTGTAATGTCTCTCTGTGTACAGTCAGTGTCAGTGAAGTGTCTGTGTGCAGTCAGTTTCAGTGAAGTGTCTGTGTACAGTCTGTGTTAGTGAAGTGTCTGTGTACAGACGGTGTCAGTGAGGTGTCTGTCTGTGTGCAGTCAGTGTCAGTGAATTGTCTGCCTGTGTGCAGTCAGTGTCACTGATGTGTCTGTCTGTGTGCAGTCAGTGTCAGTGAAGTGTCTGTGTGCAGTCTGTGTCAGTGAAGTGTCTGTGTACAGTCAGTGTCAGTGAAGTTTCTGTGTACAGATAGTGTCAGTGAGGTTTCTGTCTGTGTACAATCAGTGTCAGTGAAGTGTCTGTGTGCGATCTGCGTCAGTGAACTGTCTGTGTACAGTCAGTGTCAGTGAAGTGTCTGTCTGCGTACAGTCAGTGTCAGTGAAGTGTCTGTGTGCAGCCTGTGTCAGTGAAGTGTCTGTCTGTGTACAGTCAGTGTCAGTGAAATGTCTGTCTGTGTACAGTCAGTGTCAGTGAAGTGTCTATGTGCAGTCTGTGTCAGTGAAGTGCCTGTTTGTGTACAGTCTGTGTCAGTGAAGTGTCTGTGCATTCAGTGTCAGTGAAGTGTCTGTCTGTGCACAGTCAGTGTCAGTGAAATGTCTGTCTGTGTACATTCAGTGTCAGTGAAGTGTCTGTGTACAGTCAGTGTCAGTGAAGTGTCTGTCTTTGTACAGTCAGTGTCAGTGAAGTGTCTGTGTGCAGCCTGTGTCACTGAAGTGTCTGTCTGTGTACAGTCCGTGTCAGTGAAATGTCTGTCTGTGTACAGTCAGTGTCAGTGAAGTGTCTGTGTGCAGCCTGTGTCAGTGAAGTGTCTGTTTGTGTACAGTCGGTGTCAGTTGAATGTCTGTCTGTGTACAGTCAGTGTCAGTGAAGTGTCTGTGTACAGTCATTGTCATGAAGTGTCTGTCTGTGACAGTCAGTGTCAGTGAAATGTCTGTCTGTGTACAGTCGGTGTCAGTGAAGTGTCTGTGTGCAGTCAGTGTCAGTGAAGTGTCTGTCTGTGTACAGTCAGTGTCAGTGAAGTGTCTATGTGCAGTCTGTGTCAGTGAAGTGTCTGTCTGTGTACAGTCTGTGTCAGTGAAGTGTCTGTCTATGCTGTCAGTGTCAGTGAAGTGTCAGTCTCTGTACAGTCAGTGTCAGTGAAGTTTCTATGTGCAGTCAGTGTTAGTGATGTGTCAGTCTGTGTACAGTCAGTCTCAGTGAAGTGTCTATGTGCAGTCTGTGTCAGTGAAGTGCCTGTTTGTGTACAGTCTGTGTCAGTGAAGTGTCTGTGCATTCAGTGTCAGTGAAGTGTCTGTCTGTGCACATTCAGTGTCAGTGAAGTGTCTGTGTGCAGCCTGTGTCAGTGAAGTGTCTGTCTGTGTACAATCAGTGTCAGTGAAATGTCTGTCTGTGTACATTCAGTGTCAGTGAAGTGTCTGTGTACAGTCAGTGTCAGTGAAGTGTCTGTCTTTGTACAGTCAGTGTCAGTGAAGTGTCTGTGTGCAGCCTGTGTCACTGAAGTGTCTGTCTGTGTACAGTCAGTGTCAGTGAAATGTCTGTCTGTGTACAGTCAGTGTCAGTGAAGTGTCTGTGTACAGTCAGTGTCAGTGAAGTGTCTGTCTGTGACAGTCAGTGTCAGTGAAATGTCTGTCTGTGTACAGTCAGTGTCAGTGAAGTGTCTGTGTGCAGTCAGTGTCAGTGAAGTGTCTGTCTGTGTACAGTCAGTGTCAGTGAAGTGTCTATGTGCAGTCTGTGTCAGTGAAGTGTCTGTCTGTGTACAGTCTGTGTCAGTGAAGTGTCTGTCTGTGCAGTCAGTGTCAGTGAAGTGTCAGTCTGTGTACAGTCAGTGTCAGTGAAGTGTCTATGTGCAGTCTGTGTCAGTGAAGTGTCTGTTTGTGTACAGTCTGTGTCAGTGAAATGTCTGTCTGTGTACAGTCAGTGTCAGTGAACTGTCTGTGTACAGTCAGTGTCAGTGCAGTGTCTGTCTGCGACAGTCAGTGTCAGTGAAATGTCTGTCTGTGTACAGTCGGTGTCAGTGAAGTGTCTGTGTGCAGTCAGTGTCAGTGAAGTGTCTTTCTGTGTACAGTCAGTGTCAGTGAAGTGTCTATGTGCAGGCTGTGTCAGTGAAGTGTCTGTCTGTGTACAGTCTGTGTCAGTGAAGTGTCTGTCTGTACAGTCTGTGTCAGTGAAGTGTCAGTCTGTGTTCAGTCAGTGTCAGTGAAGTGTCTATGTACAGTTTGTGTCAGTGAAGTGTCTGTCTGTGACAGTCAGTGTCAGTGAAATG
Organism: Mobula birostris; assembly: GCF_030028105.1. Taxonomy (NCBI): domain Eukaryota; kingdom Metazoa; phylum Chordata; class Chondrichthyes; order Myliobatiformes; family Myliobatidae; genus Mobula; species Mobula birostris. The sequence continues at coordinate 107,088 of NW_027278424.1, read as the reverse complement.
TCTCTCTGTGTACAGTCGGTGTCAGTGAAGTGTCTGTGTGCAGTCTGTGTCAGTGAAGTGTCTGTCTGTGTACAGTCAGTGTCAGTGAAGTGTCTATGTGCAGTCTGTGTCAGTGAAGTGTCTGTTTGTGTACAGTCTGTGTCAGTGAAATGTCTGTCTGTGTACAGTCAGTGTCAGTGAACTGTCTGTGTACAGTCAGTGTCAGTGCAGTGTCTGTCTGCGACAGTCAGTGTCAGTGAAATGTCTGTCTGTGTACAGTCGGTGTCAGTGAAGTGTCTGTGTGCAGTCAGTGTCAGTGAAGTGTCTTTCTGTGTACAGTCAGTGTCAGTGAAGTGTCTATGTGCAGGCTGTGTCAGTGAAGTGTCTGTCTGTGTACAGTCTGTGTCAGTGAAGTGTCTGTCTGTACAGTCTGTGTCAGTGAAGTGTCAGTCTGTGTACAGTCAGTGTCAGTGAAGTGTCTATGTACAGTTTGTGTCAGTGAAGTGTCTGTCTGTGACAGTCAGTGTCAGTGAAATGTCTCTCTGTGTACAGTCGGTGTCAGTGAAGTGTCTGTGTGCAGTCTGTGTCAGTGAAGTGTCTGTCTGTGTACAGTCAGTGTCAGTGAAGTGTCTATGTGCAGTCTGTGTCAGTGAGTGTCTGTCTGTGTACAGTCTGTGTCAGTGAAGTGTCTGTATGTGCAGTCAGTGTCAGTGAAGTGTCTGTCTGTCTACAGTCAGTGTCAGTAAAATGTCTGTCAGTGTACAGTCAGAGTCAGTGAAGTGTCTGTGTACAGTCAGTGTCAGTGAAGTGTCTGTCTGTGTACAGTCAGTGTCAGTGAAGTGTCTGTGTGCAGCCTGTGTCAGTGAAGTGTCTGTCTGTGTACAGTCAGTGTCAGTGAAATGTCTGTCTGTGTACAGTCAGTGTCAGTGAAGTGTCTGTGTACAGTCAGTGTAAGTGAATTGTCTGTCTGTATGCGGTCTGTGTCAGTGAAGTGTCTGTGTACAGTCAGTGTCAGTGAAGAGTCTGTCCATGTACAGTTTGTGTCAATGAAGTGTCTGTCTGTGTGCAGTCAGTGTCAGTGAAGTCTCTGTGTGCAGTCCGTGTCCTTGAAGTGTCTGTATGCAGTCTGTGTCAGTGAAGTGTCTGGGTGAGTCAGTGAAGTGTCTGCCTGTGTACAGTCAGTGTCAGTGAAGTGTCTGTGTACATTCAGTTTCAGTGAAGTGTCTGCGTACAGTCTGTGTTAGTGAAGTGTTTGTGTTCAGATAGTGTCAGTGAGGTGTCTGTCTGTGTGCAGTCAGTGTCAGTGAAGTGTCTGCCTGTGTGCAGTCAGTGTCAGTGAAGTGTCTGTCTGTGTACAGTCAGTGTCAGTGAAGTGTCTGTGTGCAGTCTGTGTCAGTGAAGTGTCTGTCTGAGTCAGTGAAGTGTCTGTGTACAGATAGTGTCAGTGAGGTTTCTGTCTGTGTACAATCAGTGTCAGTGAAGTGTCTGTGTGCGATCTGCGTCAGTGAACTGTCTGTGTACAGTCAGTGTCAGTGAAGTGTCTGTCTGCGTACAGTCAGTGTCAGTGAAGTGTCTGTGTGCAGCCTGTGTCAGTGAAGTGTCTGTCTGTGTACAGTCAGTGTCAGTGAAGTGTTTGTGTACAGTCAGTGTCAGTGAAGTGCGTGTCTGTGTACAGTCAGTGTCAGTGAAGTGTCTGTGTGCAGCCTGTGTCAGTGAAGTGTCTGTGTGTGTGCCGTCAGTGTCAGTGAAATGTCTGTCTCTGTACAGTCAGTGTCTTTGAAGTGTCTGTGTACAGTCAGTGTCAGTGAAGTGTCTGTCTGAGTACAGTCAGTGTCAGTGAAGTGTCTGTCTGTGCAGTCTGTGTCAGTGAGGTGTCAGTCTGTGTACAGTCAGTGTCAGTGAAGTGTCTATGTACAGTCTGTGTCAGTGAAGTGTCTGTCTGTGACAGTCAGTGTCAGTGCAATGTCTCTCTGTGTACAGTCGGTGTCAGTGAAGTGTCTGTGTGCAGTCTGTGTCAGTGAGTGTCTGTCTGTGTACAGTCTGTGTCAGTGATGTGTCTGTCTGTGCAGTCAGTGTCAGTGAAGTGTCTGTCTGTGTACAGTCAGTGTCAGTAAAATGTCTGTCTGTGTACAGTCAGAGTCAGTGAAGTGTCTGTGTACAGTCAGTGTCAGTGAAGTGTCTGTCTGTGTACAGTCAGTGTCAGTGAAGTGTCTGTGTGCAGCCTGTGTCAGTGAAGTGTCTGTCTGTGTACAGTCAGTGTCAGTGAAATGTCTGTCTGTGTACAGTCAGTGTCAGTGAAGTGTCTGTGTACAGTCAGTGTAAGTGAATTGTCTGTCTGTATGCGGTCTGTGTCAGTGAAGTGTCTGTGTACAGTCAGTGTCAGTGAAGAGTCTGTCCATGTACAGTTTGTGTCAATGAAGTGTCTGTCTGTGTGCAGTCAGTGTCAGTGAAGTCTCTGTGTGCAGTCCGTGTCCTTGAAGTGTCTGTATGCAGTCTGTGTCAGTGAAGTGTCTGGGTGAGTCAGTGAAGTGTCTGCCTGTGTACAGTCAGTGTCAGTGAAGTGTCTGTGTACATTCAGTTTCAGTGAAGTGTCTGCGTACAGTCTGTGTTAGTGAAGTGTTTGTGTACAGACAGTGTCAGTGAGGTGTCTGTCTGTGTGCAGTCAGTGTCAGTGAAGTGTCTACCTGTGTGCAGTCAGTGTCAGTGAAGTGTCTGTCTGTGTACAGTCAGTTTCAGTGAAGTGTCTGTGTGCAGTCTGTGTCAGTGAAGTGTCTGTCTGAGTCAGTGAAGTGTCTGTGTGCAGTCTGTGTCAGTGAAGTGTCTGTCTGAGTCAGTGAAGTGTCTGTGTACAGTCAGTGTCATTGAAGTTTCTGTGTACAGATAGTGTCAGTGAGGTTTCTGTCTGTCTACAATCAGTGTCAGTGAAGTGTCTGTGTGCGATCTGCGTCAGTGAACTGTCTGTGTACAGTCAGTGTCAGTGAAGTGTCTGTCTGCGTACAGTCAGTGTCAGTGAAGTGTCTGTTTGCAGCCTGTGTCAGTGAAGTCTCTGTCTGTGTACAGTCAGTGTCTTTGAAGTGTCTGTGTATGGTCAGTGTCAGTGAAGTGTCTGTCTGAGTACAGTCAGTGTCAGTGAAGTGTCTGTGTGCAGCCTGTGTCAGTGAAGTGTCTGTCTGTGTACAGTCAGTGTCAGTGAAGTGTCTGTCTGTGACAGTCAGTGTCAGTGAAATGTCTGTCTGTGTACAGTCGGTGTCAGTGAAGTGTCTGTGTGCAGTCAGTGTCAGTGATGTGTCTGTCTGTGTACAGTCAGTGTCAGTGAAGTGTCTATGTGCAGTCTGTGTCAGTGAAGTGTCTGTCTGTGTGCAGTCTGTGTCAGTGAAGTGTCTGTCTGTGCAGTCAGTCTCAGTGAAGTGTCTTTCTGTGTACAATCAGTGTCAGTGAAGTGTCTGTGTGCAGCCTGTGTCAGTGAAGTGTCTGTCTGTGTACAGTCAGTGTCAGTGAAATGTCTGTCTGTGTACAGTCAGTGTCAGTGAATTGTCTGTGTACAGTCAGTGTCAGTGAAGTGTCTGTGCACAGTCTGTCAGTGAAGTTTCTGTGTACAGTTAGTGTCAGTGAAGTGCCTGTGTGCGGTCAGTGTCAGTGAAGTGTCTGTCTTTGCACAGTCTGTGTCAGTGAAGTGTCTGTCTGTGTACAGTCTCTGTCAGTGAAGTGTCTGTCTGTGTGCAGTCAGTGTTAGTGAAGTGTCTGTGTGCAGTCTGTGTCTATCTGTGTCAGTCAATGTGTACAGTCAGTGTCAGTGAAGTGTCTGTGCATTGTCTGTCAGTGAAGTGTCTGTGTACAGTTAGTGTCAGTGAAGAGTCTGTGGGCGCTTAGTGTCAGTGATGTGTCTGTGTGTAGTCTGCGTCAGTGAAGTGTCTGTCTGTGTACAGTCAGTGTCAGTGAAGTGTCTGTGTGCAGCCTGTGTCAGTGAAGTGTCTGTCTGTGTACAGTCAGTGTCAGTGAAATGTCTGTCTGTGTACAGTCAGTGTAAGTGAATTGTCTGTCTGTATGCGGTCTGTGTCAGTGAAGTGTCTGTGTACAGTCAGTGTCAGTGAAGAGTCTATCCATGTACAGTTTGTGTCAGTGAAGTGTCTGTCTGTGTGCAGTCAGTGTCAGTGAAGTGTCTGTGTGTAGTCAGTGTCATTGAAGTGTCTGTGTGCAGTCTGTGTCAGTGAAGTGTCTGGGTGAGTCAGTGAAGTGTCTGTCTGTGTACAGTCAGTGTCAGTGTAATGTCTGTCTGTGTACAGTCAGTGTCAGTGAAGTGTCTGTGTACAGTCAGTTTCAGTGAAGTGTCTGTGTACAGTCTGTGTTAGTGAAGTGTCTGTGTACAGACAGTGTCAGTGAGGTGTCTGTCTGTGTGCAGTCAGTGTCAGTGAAGTGTCTGCCTGTGTGCAGTCAGTGTCAGTCAAGTGTCTGTCTGTGTGCAGTCAGTGTCAGTGAAGTGTCTGTGTGCAGTCTGTGTCAGTGATGTGTCTGTATGAGTCAGTGAAGTGTCTGTGTACAGTCAGTGTCAGTGAAGTTTCTGTGCACAGATAGTGTCAGTGAGGTTTCTGTCTGTATACAATCAGTGTCAGTGAAGTGTCTGTGTGCGATCTGTGTCAGTGAACTGTCTGTGTACAGTCAGTGTCAGTGAAGTGTCTGTCTGCGTACAGTCAGTGTCAGTGAGGTGTCTGTGTGCAGCCTGTGTCAGTGAAGTGTCTGTCTGTGTACAGTCAGTGTCAGTGAAATGTCTGTCTGTGTACAGTCAGTGTCAGTGAAGTGTCTGTGTACAGTCAGTGTCAGTGAAGTGTCTGTGTGTGTACAGTCAGTGTCAGTGAAGTGTCTGTGTGCAGCCTGTGTCAGTGAAGTGTCTGTTTGTGTACAGTCAGTGTCAGTGAAATGTCTGTCTGTGTACAGTCAGTGTCAGTGAAGTGTCTGTGTACAGTCATTGTCAGTGAAGTGTCTGTCTGTGACAGTCAGTGTCAGTGAAATGTCTGTCTGTGTACAGTTGGTGTCAGTGAAGTGTCTGTGTGCAGTCAGTGTCAGTGAAGTGTCTGTCTGTGTACAGTCAGTGTCAGTGAAGTGTCTATGTGCAGTCTGTGTCAGTGAAGTGTCTGTCTGTGTACTGTCTGTGTCAGTGAAGTGTCTGTCTGTGCAGTCAGTGTCAGTGAAGTGTCAGTCTGTGTACAGTCAGTGTCAGTGAAGTGTCTATGTGCAGTCTGTGTCAGTGAAGTGTCTGTCTGTGTACAGTCTGTGTCAGTGAAGTGTCTGTGCAGTCAGTGTCAGTGAAGTGTCTGTCTGTGTACAGTCAGTGTCAGTGAAGTGTCTGTGTGCAGCCTCAGTCAGTGAAGTGTCTGTGTGTGTACAGTCAGTGTCAGTGAAATGTCTGTCTGTGTACAATCAGTGTCAGTGAAGTGTCTGTGTACAGTCAGTGTCAGTGAAGTGTCTGTCTGAGTACAGTCAGTGTCAGTGAAATGTCTGTCTGTGTACAGTCAGTGTCAGTGAAGTGTCTGTGTACAGTCAGTGTCAGTGAAGTGTCTGTCTGTGACAGTCAGTGTCAGTGAAATGTCTGTCTGTGTACAGTCGGTGTCAGTGAAGTGTCTGTGTGCAGTCAGTGTCAGTAAAGTGTCTGTCTGTGTACAGTCAGTGTCAGTGAAGTGTCTGTGTGCAGTCTGTGTCAGTGAAGTGTCTGTCTCTGTACAGTCAGTCAGTGAAATGTCTGTCTGTGTACAGTCAGTGTCAGTGAAGTGTCTGTGTACAGTCAGTGTCAGTGAAGTGTCTGTGCACAGTCTGTCAGTGAAGTTTCTGTGTACAGTTAGTGTCAGTGAAGTGCCTGTGTGCAGTCAGTGTCAGTGAAGTGTCTGTCTTTGCACAGTCTGTGTCAGTGAAGTGTCTGTTTGTGTACAGTCTCTGTCAGTGAGGTGTCTGTCTGTGTGCAGTCAGTGTTAGTGAAGTGTCTGTGTGCAGTCTGTGTCCATCTGTGTCAGTCAATGTGTACAGTCAGTGTCAGTGAAGTGTCTGTGCATAGTCTGTCAGTGAAGTGTCTGTCTGTGTACAGTTAGTGTCAGTGAAGTGTCTGTGGGCGGTTGGTGTCAGTGAAGTGTCTGTGTGTAGTCTGTGTCAGTGAAGTGTCTGTGTACGGTCTGTGTCAGTGAAGTGTCTGCCTGTGTGCAGTCTGTGTTAGTGAAATGTCTGTCTGTGTACAGTCTGTGTTAGTGAAGTGTCTGTCTGTGTACAGTCTGTGTCAGTGAAGTGTTTGTGTACAGTCAGTGTCAATGAAGTGTCTGTGTGCGGTCTGTGGCCGTGAACTGTCTGTGTGCAGTCAGTGTCAGTGAAGAGTCTGTCTGTGTACTGTCTGTGTCAGTGAAGTGTCTGTGTACGGCCTGTGTCTGTGAAGTGTCTGCCTGTGTGCAGTCTGTGTCAGTGAAATGTCTGTCTGTGTACAGGAAGTGTCTGTGAAGTGTCTGTGCACAGTCTGTCAGTGAAGTGTCTTTGTGCAGTCTGTGTCAGTGAAGTGTCTGTCTGTGTGCAGTCTGTGTTAGTGAAGTGTCTGTCTGTGTACAGTCTGTGTCAGTGAAGTGTCTGTCTGTGTACAGTCTGTGTTAGTGAAGAGTCTGTCTGTGTGCTGTCAGTGTCAGTGAAGTGTCTGTCTGTGTACAGTCTGTGTCAGTGAAGTGTCTGTGTACAGTCAGTGTCAATGAAGTGTCTGTGTACAGACAGTGTCAGTGAGGTGTCTGTGTACAGTCAGTGTCAATGAAGTGTGTGTGTGCGGTCTGTGGCCGTGAACTGTCTGTGTGCAGTCAGTGTCAGTGCAGAGTTTGTCTGTGTACAGTCTGTGTCAGTGAAGTGTCTGTCTGTGTACAGTCAGTGTCAGTGAAGTGTCTGTGTACAGTCAGTGTCAATGAAGTGTCTGTGTACAGTCAGTGTCTGAGAAGTGTCTGTGTCAGTGAAGTGGCTGTCTGTACAGTCAGTGTCCGTGAAGTGTCTGTGTACAGTCTGTGTCAGTCAAGTGTCTGGTCTGTGTGCGGTCAGTGTCAGTGAAGTGTCTGTCTGTGTGCGGGCTGTATTTTCTCTCTGTGTGCAGTCAGTGTCAGTGAAGTGTCTGTCTGTGTACAATCAGTGTCAGTGAAGTGTCTGTGTACAGTCAGTGTCAGTGAAGTGTCTGTGCAGTCTGTGTCAGTGAAGTGTCTCGTCTGCGTACAGTCAGTGTCAGTGAAGTGTCTGTCTGTGCACAGTCTGTCAGTGAAGTGTCTGTCTGTGTACAGTCTGTCAGTGAAGTGTCTGTCTGTGTGCGGTCAGTGTCAGTGAAGTGTCTGTGTGTGTGTGGTCAGTGAAAAGGTGATAGTACCAGCAGGGGGCAGTGTGTGTACACACAGCAGGAGGGAGGATCTAGCCACAGTCAAAGGGTGAGGACTGACAGCAGAGCAGCATGAACACAGGGTAGAGCTCCCTGACTGGGAAGAATGCTTATAAAGAAACACAAGACTAGATCGAGGATCTTCTGGAGGACAGCTGTAGGGAGAAGAGGTGCAGATTCTGCAGGTGGAAGTTGCATGGTAGCCACTGGTATTGCAGCATCATCTCCACATGCTCCGTTTACTCTGACGATTGAAAGGCTGATGCTTAGGGTTAGTAAGGTACGTGGGCAAGCTGTGTTGGTGCTGGAAAGCTGGTGACACTATCACACTGCCCAGCACAATCCTCCCTGCTCTGATTTTACAAAACCAATGCATTTTGCGGTAAGTTTCGATGTATATAGATAAATACAGCTAATCCAGTCCAACCCAATCCAATGGGTTTCAGACTCATCTCATCTGTGTTGTTTCCAGCAGTTAGTCAGTGCCCAGGAATGTGCTCACTCTGTGTCAAACTGGCCTAGAGGGTGACACACTGTCAGCACCAAGGGGCTGGTGGGCTCCTGACCCCAGTGAGGGCTCCATACCCCAGTGACTCCAGACCCCAGTGTGGGCTCCAGATCACAGTGAGGGTCCAGACCCCAGTGTGGGTTCCAGATCACAGTGAGGGTCCAGACCCCATTGAGGACTCCTGATCATAGTGAGGTCTCCAGACCCCAGTGAGGTCTCCAGACCCCAGTGAGGGCTCCATACCCCAGTGACTCCAGACCCCAGTGTGGGCTCCAGATCACAGTGAGGGTCCAGACCCCATTGAGGACTCCTGATCACAGTGAGGGTCCAGACCCCAGTGTGGGCTCCAGATCACAGTGAGGGCTCCATACCCCAGTGACTCCAGACCCCAGTGTGGGCTCCAGATCACAGTGAGGGTCCAGACCCCATTGAGGACTCCAGATCACAGTGAGGTCTCCAGACCACAGTGACTCCAGACCCCAGTGAGGGCTCCTCTGTCGAAAGTCAGTGCAGTCAGTCAACACTTCCCTCAGTAATACGATACAAATTCCTTGATGAGGGGAAGGGGAGAGCAGTGTTACTCCCCCCTCATTGAGAGACATTGGGAGGGCAGAGTTTCACCCCCCATTGAGAGAGATCGGGGGGGGTGGGCAGAGTTTCACCCCCCCCCCATTGAGAGAGATCGGGGGTGGGCAGAGTTTCACACCCCTCATTGAGAGAGATTGGGGGCAGAGTTTCACCCCCACCCCCACTGAGTGAGATGGGGGGGGCAGAGTTTCACATGCCTCATTGAGAGAGATCGGGGCAGAGTTTCACCCCCTTATTGAGAGAGATCGGGGGGGTGAGTCGGGGGGGCACAGTTTCACCCCCCCATTGAGAGAGACTGGGGGGGGCAGAGTTTCACCCCCCCTTTGAGAGGCAAAAGGGGGTAAGCAGAGTTTCCCCCCCTCCCTTCTTTTCATTGCCTCACCCAGTGGGAGTGGAAGGAGTCCTGGAAATCTCCTGGGGCCATGTATGTTTCTTGGACAAGGACAATGGTGCTTTAATTACGTCTCTTTGTAAAGAGTGAATTGAGAATGTTATAAATCATTCTCTTTTCGCAAAATAGAGGCCACAATGTCGTTGGTACTTCGGACATCTAATGAGTTGGCTCGGTGACTCAATATACTGATGGCTTGTATTTCCTATACACATAAAAATGAATTAAGATTGTTTTTAAAATAAAGTGCTTCTCTTTCCACAAAAATAGGAACCCACACAGCGATCGCTTCTACTGCTCAACATGATGCTTGGCACCAGGCCATCGGCTCCTGTCAGACCGCACTGCACCAGTCGGACACGGACACACTGGGCAGGCCAGAAACATAACTTTCCACTGATGGAACTGCACTGTCAAAAGGACAGTGCAAAAGGGAGGCGGAGTTAACTACCACCAACACATCAATCAGCTACAAACCCACCTGAGTCCACTTACCTCCCATTCACCTACGTTCCCATGTTGACATCCACCACCACCTCAGCTCCACAACTCTTGAACTCCAGGGACTGCCCATCCACACCTAATCTGCACTTGACATTGGCTTCGGCTTCACTGAACCCTCAGCACCTGCCTCCACCACCAACCTGCCGAAACATCCCCAGGGGCTGGGCACGAACTCTGAGCCTGGCCTTGCAGGATGGAATCAGGGCAGGTGACCAGAGGGAAAGAGAAGGGAGGGGAGGAACTCACGTCCATCACAGGCGGAGGGGAAGGGGATCACCCAGTGAGGGAGGGCATGGGTGAGGGTTAAGTGGGTCCTGGGTCGTGGGAGGGGATCAGTGGATGATGGGGTGGTCAGGGAGGGGGGACTGAGGGCAGAGTAGCATCAGGGGGTCAGGAGTTGTGCCAGCCTCCACATCTAGCACATAATTCTCCAAAACTTCTGCCATCTCCAACGGGATCCCACCACCAAACACATCTTTCCTTACCCACCCCCCCACCTTCTGCTTTCCACAAGGATCACTCCCTACGTGACTCCCTTGTTCATTTGTCCCTCCCCACTGATATCCCTCCTGGCACTTCTGCTTGCAAGTGGAACAAGTGCTACATAGGAGGAGGAGAAGATGGCGGCGCGACGCAGCGCGCATGGCCTCTCCGGTGAATGATATCCGTTATCTGTCAAGTAGGGGACCGTGCACAATTCTGCTTTGATGGAGACGGATGTGAGAGTACGGAAGAACACCTGGAGAAACTTCTGAGATGCCCGTTTTGCTGCCGCTGCTAATGTGTGGTAACCAGAATCTTCGGAGCAGAAGGCCCCGAATCCTCGGCTTTGCTTGTTTCAGCGGTCAGGGCGAGGTTGAAGGCGCTCGGGAGGCTGTATCGGAGGGGCTGGTCGGAGGCTCGAAGTTTTCGGATGGACGGACTCGGTGTTGGCTGTGGTCGGGTGCTTCCAATGCATTGGCACGTTGTCGGTGCCTTGGAGGTTTATGGCAGGGAGTTTCTCCCTTTTGCTGCCTGCTATCGGGGACTCGGGAGTCGATCGGTCCATCTGCCTGAAGAAGCGACATCCCCCTGTGGCAGCCATTTTAATTCCACTTCCCATTCCTATTCCCATATGCCTATCCATGCCCTCCTCCACTATTTTGATGAGGCCACACTTAGGTTGGAGGAACAAAACCTTATATATTCTGTTTGGGTAGCCTCCAACCTGATGGCATGAACATCAATTTTTTGAACTTCCGGTATTGTCCCACACCACCCACCCCTTCACCATTTCCCATCCCCTTTTCCCTCTCTCACATTACCTCCTTGCCTACCCATCGGCTCCCTCTGGTGCTCCTTCGCCCTCTTCTTTCTTCCATGGCCTTCAGTCTCTTTTACCAATTTACTTCCCAGCTCTTTACTTCATCCCTCCCCTCCAGGTTTCACCCATTACCTGGTGTTTCTCTCTCCCCTCCAGCCACCTTTTAAATGTACTCCTCAGCTTTTTTTCTCCAGTCATGCTGAAGGGTTTCGCCTCCAAACGTCAACTGTACTCTTTTCCAAAGATGCTGCCTGGCCTGCTGAGTTCCTCCAGCATTTTGTGTGTGTTGCTTGGATTTCCAGCGTCTGCAGATTTTCTCTTGTTTGTAAATTGTGTACAAGAAATGGTTTTCATCGTGTCTGGGTGCAATTGACAATAATAAACCAATATCAATACCAGCACTAAAAGAGCATCAAGTTCTGAACGGCACCCAACTCTCGGGTCCTAGTGGAAGTTGGGAATGGGCTCCCTGGTCCAGTCGGAGTGACAGGATGAAGACTTTCCATTGAAGGAGGGGCGGAGGGGTTAAGAAAGGTCCCTAAAGTTCAGGGCCAAATGTGGCTTGCGCTGGAGAGATGAGTATTTATTGTCTGCAGAGCTTCTCCTGTTTGGGATAAAGAACCTAGTTTTGGAGGGGAGAACAAAGCTGATTGAGGGCAGTATGGGAGGAGGTTCAGAGTGGGACAGGGTCAGGGAGATTGTGGAAAAGAGGATTGGGAGATGTTTTGGAAGATAGGGCTGATTGGGGGCATGTGGGAAGGGGTTCAGAGCTGGACAGAGTCAGGGAGATTGCCTCTGGGAAGGATGTTTGGGAGATGTTTTGGAAGATAGGGTTGATTGGTGGCATGTGGGAGGGGGCTTAGAATGGGATGAGGCAAAGGTGATTGGGCATTGTGTGGGGAGGGGAACTGGAAAGGTTTTTAGAAGAAAATGGGAGTAATTCAGGATGGTTTAGGAAGGGATGATGGGGTGATTGTGGTCATGCTGTGGAGAAGGATTGGCGGGGCAATTGTGGGTGGAACGGGAGGAGGATTGGGAAGAGGAGGGTGTTTGGGGGTAGTGTGGAAGAGAGATTGGGGAAGACGATCAGCAACTTTTCAGGGGAGGAGATTCAGAGGGAGATGGGGTGGGGTGAGTAGCGATCTGCTATGGGAGGGGGATTTGTGGGTGTTTTCAGAACAGGATGGGAATTGGAGAATGACCAGGAACATGGTCCGCAGGGGTAGCTGAGATGTGGGCAGGGTGAACGGAAACCCGGTGGGCTCTGGGACGAGCCAGCGAAGACCTGGACGGTATCCTTTAGTGAGGTGGAGGTGTTAAAGGCCTGGCGAGAGCACTGCCAGGTATACAGGTGAGGTGACTGAAGCACTAACGCAGGTTTTGTTTGCAGACTTGATGAGCAGAGAGAGATGCTGCAGAGCAGGCAGTGGGTGTGGGAAACGTTGTGCTCTATATGATGGCCAAATGCCACAGCCCCTTCATCATCACTCCTGGGATAAGGTCAGCGTATCTCTCTATTTGCTTTAATTTATGCCAAATATGTATGTTTAATCTTTTGACCCTGTTCAGTATTTACACTGCAGTGTTTTTTTTTTGGTGCCTGTAGCCCCTTTAGCTGATGTAATTATAATTAAAATCAAGGATCATTAAAACATCTTTCCCTGTGCCCAATGTCTCATGTTTCAGCCTGAGAGAATGGCAGAAAGAATTGACCTCAATAAAGCAGGCGGCAGCTTTAACCGCCCGTTCACTGCCTCTTCTTCCAAAGCGCCTAGCACACTTGGGCTCCCAGAGTACAAACGCGGGCTGCAAACTGGTCTCCAGCGGGACACGGATTTTTTTGTTTGTGTTCCTGGCTTCTTGTGATAGAAGCATTTAAGAGCTTCATAGATAGGAATGTGAATGTGCAAAGAATGGAGGGATATGGACATTGTGTAGGCAGAAGGAATTACTTTAGTTAGGTTATTAGTTTAATTACACACACAAAATGCTGGAGAAACCCAGCAGTTCAGGCAGCATCTAAGGAGAGGAATAAACAGTCGATGTTTCGGGCTGCAGCTGTTCATCGGGCTGCCTGTTTCTCCAGCATTTTATTTGCATTGCTTCAGATTTCTAGCATCTGCAGAATCTCCTGTGTTTATGATTTGATAGTTTAATTAGTTCAGCACTTCATAGTGGGCTGAAAGGCCCACATCTGTGCTGTACCGTTCCAATTCAAATTCAAATTCTCAAGTAATCTTGCCGCAGGATTGGGTTGAAAAGGTAAAGCTTGCTCTCTGTAATGCCTTTCACAGCCAGTGAAGTACTCAGCCCATTGCACAGTCACTGCTGGAGGAAATGGTGAAAGTTTACTTGGGCCAGACCTGGGTTCTGTGGAGCCAGCGGGCGATTTAGTCAATGTACAAGGCTGGGTGAACAGGGAGATTTCCCTTGGTGGTATGGTTAATAACAGGAGGACATCCATTGGTAGGAATGTTAGAGAGATGATTTTGCACAGAGGATGGTGAGTTTCAGAGCCACTCTATAAAAGGACAGTAGAGGCAGTAACCCCTTCATATTTAAGTGGAGTGCCGAAGACCTCTTGAAGAGCAAGAGACTGCAGATTGTAGCTGGATGGTTGGAGTAAGGTGGACTCTGTTTACTTAACCATTAATGAAGGACTGAGCACAAAATATTCTGCAGATGTTGGGCTCAAAGCAACACTCACAACACACTGGAGGAACTCAGCAGGTCAGGCAGCATCCGTGGAAATGATCAGTCAACGTTTTGGGCTGGAACCTTTCGTCAGGACTGTAGAGGGAAGGAGCAGAGGCCCTATAAAGAAGGTGGGGGGAAGGTGGGAAGGAGAAGGCTGGTAGGTTCCAGGTGAAAAACCAGTAAGGGGAAATATAAAGGGGTGGGGGAGAGGAGGCAGGGAGGTGATAGGCAGGAAAGGTGAAGAAGGAATAGGGGAAAACACAATGGGTAGTAGAAGGAGGCAGAACCATGAGGGAGGTGATGGGCAGCTGGGGGAGGGGGCAGAGTGAAATAGGGATAGGGGAAGGGAGGGGGAGGGAATTACCAGAAGTTGGAGAATTCTATGTTCATACCAAGGGGCTGGAGACTACCCAGACGGTATATGAGGTGTTGCTCCTCCAACCTGAGTTTAGCCTCATCATGGCAGTAGAGGAGGCCATGTATGGACATATCTGAATGGGAATGTGAAGCAGAGTTGAAGTGGGTGGCAACCAGGAGATGAGGTGCTCGACGAAGGACTGAATGCTGTACATTTCTATGATGTTTCTGATGGGACAACAAGGAGAAAAACTAATGCAACAATAAAAGAAATAGAGTTGTAATTTTCATCTCCTGCTGTTGAAATGTTCAACAGCGGAAATTAATGTTGTTTTAATGTCAGCTAGGAACGCCAATCAGATTACAGAAAATGTTCTTTTTTCTGATTGGCTATGGAAAATGATGCGATTGATGACCAACTGGATTGAGGCATTTGTTTATGCGATGAAAGCTCCCAGAGATTGTGCCAATAAGAGCTTGGATAAGTGTCCTACTGAGGTGTAAAGCTTGACGGAATGTCAAAATGTTCGAAATTCTAGAAGTTGCCAAAAAATCCATTAATCTAGTAGGAGAAACCATATCCCATTGCCTAACAGACCCCTTGGATTCCTAATTTGGTGAACGGTGGAGTGAAAGCCTAATTTTCCTTAAACTGGGGAGGAAAATAGAGAGATGGAGATGTTCAAAGTGTTTTAGCTCAGACATCCACCACCTATTGTCCCATCATTTCTGCTGTTTATTAGTTTCCCTCAGAGTTGATGGATGAAAGAGATGTGGTGAAATCATGTTCAAAAGAGAGGTGACTGGGTCCCTGAATTACTCTGTGGCATTGGTTAGTTGATTAAGTCACTGGGTGACTGGGTGGTTTGGTAATTGTGTTACTGGTATTTGACTGATTGGGTCTCTGGGGTAGGTGATCGGTGATGGTTGCTTGGTGACTGGGTGGTTTGGTAATTGTGTTACTGGTATTTGACTGATTGGGTCTCTGGGGTAGGTGATCGGTGATGGTTGCTTGGTGACTGGGTGGTTTGGTAATTGTGTTACTGGTATTTGACTGATTGGGTCTCTGGGGTAGGTGATCGGTGATGGTTGCTCGGTGACTGGGTGGTTTGGTAATTGTGTTACTGGTATTTGACTGATTGGGTCTCTGGGGTAGGTGATCGGTGATGGTTGCTCGGTGACTGGGTGGTTTGGTAATTGTGTTACTGGTATTTGACTGATTGGGTCTCTGGGGTAGGTGATCAGTGATGGTTGCTGGGTGACTGGGTGGTTTTGTGACTGACTGGGTCTTTGGGGTCTCGTTGGTTGGTGATCTGGGTTGTTTGGTGACTGTGTTACTGGGAATTTGCGTGATTATGTTTTTGATATATACCAGATGACTGTTTCAGGTTGATTGTGTGGTTTAGTGTCTATGTTACTAGGAGACTGGGTCTCTGAGGTCTGAGTGGCTGAGACGGTGTGTGGTTCTCTATGTGATTGGGCACTTGGGCAATTGGGTGCCGGTGGAGAAGGGCAGGTGAGTGGTTGTGTGAAGGGTAATTAGCTGTTAGTGGGTGCCTGTCCACTCTTAAATTGGGGTGGTCAATGTTTTCAGTTGAGGTTCCATCATAACTTGCTTCACTGAATGAGCAAAATGGAAAGTATTTCTTTTGGACTGTTATAATGCCCTCTCTGCTCAAGGTCAGCATGTTTTGATTTGCTACCAGGATGAATGTGGAGTGCGCATTCCAGGGGAGTGAGCAAGTGATGATAGATAGGTCAGACAGGGTGGTGGTCTTGAGCCAAGCTCTGTGATGCTGGTCCCATATCCCCACCATTTGTGACCTACGCACAGTCACAGTGCAGGGGCCAATACAAGTCGCTCATCTGGAAGAGTTTCTGGTTTAGAATCAGAATCAGATGTATTATCACTTACTATGATATGAAATTTGCTGTTTTGCAACAACAAAGGCAAAAAAGTTAATATTAGTTACAAAATAAATAAATAGTACAAAAAAAAGGAGAAATAGCAATGAAGAGTTCATGGGTTTATAGACGGTACAGAAACCTGGCAACAGAAGGGAGAACTTGATCCTAAATGGTTGTACCTGCTGACTGTGCCCTTGCCCTGATGGAAGAGGGCAAGTCGGTGAGGATCCATAGTGACGGATACCTCCGTCTTGAGGCACTCCTCTTGAAGGTGTCCTTAACGATAGGCAGGGCTGTGCCCATAATACAGCTCGCTGAGTCTACAACCGTCTGCAGTCTGTTGTCATCCTGTGCATTGGAGCCTCCACACCAGGCTGCGATACAGCCGATCAGAATGCTCTCCACTGTACACCTGTAGAAGATTGTAATTCTTCGATGACATGCCAGATCTCCTCAGACTCCCAACATCAATACGTTGGGCTCAGGGTAGAACCTCCAAGCTGTTGACGCCCAGGAACTTTAAAATGCCTTTCAGAATCTCAGGTTGCCTCAAAGCGCCACAACCAATGAGATGCTTCTGAAACACCGTCACTCACATTATTGTAAGGTCGGAAATACGGCAGCCAGGTTTGCACAACAAGATCCCACGGACGACAATGTGACAATGGACAGTTTGCCTCCTTCGATGATGTGGGGCAGAGAGATTCCCGCAGGATACCTGGAAAAACACACTGATTGTGAGACGTTGAGAGGAGACGTCCTGGTTTAACATCTCATTTGAAAGATCAAAGTAAGATTACACTCAGATATTGTCAAAACCCCTGCATCAGGAAGAAAAGCTATTTTCAAAGCAGACGGGAGTCAGGTTGCTGACCTCGGTGTGAAATACAGATAAGGGTCAGTTCGCTTTGAAAAGCAGGTTAAGTACCCTCTGTGACTTCCCTGTTTCAGGACTGATGGTACCATTGTTCTGGGAATGGTCCTTTCTAGGTGCTTCTTGTCAAAGTGCTGCTGTGCTCTTGCATTGACAGTGGACACAGAGGGGTGACGTACAAGAAGCTGCCCACAAGTGGTACCATGTTTCCAGTGCTTGCCCACAACTTACTCTGCATACATCTTTTGGAATGCGGGAGAAAACCAGGGTATCCGGAGGAAATCCATGCAGTCACGGGGAGAACAGGCAGCGGCAGGATTTGAACATTGACCACCACCCTTAGCTACTTCGGATAAAAATAAATTATTTGCTGATGATCATGCTCTGTTGGATCTTGCTTTGCACTAGTGAGTGTGACATGGCCTGTATTACCACAGGGGTTATTACAGTTTTATTGGCTAAAAAACACTGGGATGAGTTGCCAGAGTCTCTCCTTATTAGCCCTTGTGATGTGAACAACTCCCTCTCATTGATCTTGCAAAATGGGGACATGAGCAGGAGACCCTCCATTATTCAGATACTCACAGTGTCATATCTTCAGCCACTCACTCTTGCACACTATCCCTCCGCTCTCCAGCCCAATACAAACCTACCCTTGTCTCAGGAGACTGAGAGCTCCCCCACCACCTTCTGGGAGAAGGACGCCACACCTCCATTCTACAGGGTGGGTAATAGTGCCTGGCATTACCCCTAAACTAACTGGCTCTCATATCAGCTGCAGTCAACAGAATGGGAGATCCTGGCTGTAACCTGTTCACGGGGTAGAGAAAGTGATGTGGAGCAGGTGAGGCAGTTCCATGGTTGGGAAGTCAGGTACTCGACTTTACAGGGATGAGGGGCACAAGTGTTGAGTGTCTGATGCTGAGGTTGCTGTGAGGTCCCTCACTTTTGGAATCGATCCAGGGGAGTAAATGGCCACCAGCGTAACCACTGTGGTCAGCAAACCTCCACTGGGGGGAAGCACAAACTTACTTTGGGCACTGGGAATGTCCTCCTGTACTCCACTGGGAATGCTGGAAAGGTTTCCTTAACTTGAATGGTTAACTTATGCCTGACTTAAATCTTTGAAGCTGCCCACGTTTCGCATTCAGGTCCAGTGAATGGCTGAAAGTGAAATTCATCAGCATCACAGACCTTCTGAGAGCCTGTGCCTTAAAATAACCTGCTGTACGTATTTTAAACCAATTATGTTTTGTTTTGCCTGAAATGTTACAAGAGTTTAATGACAAAGCAGGGTTTTTCCAGCACGTTGCCCAGCCATGAAGTTTTATGGTCACACGCTGGGTTTGGAGTCACTGACCACCAGCTGGGATGATAGCCTCAGTCTCCACATGCTCCCTGGGTGGGTGTTGTTTAAGGGAGGGCAGGGACCACAGGGTATCTGGTCCTCGCCACACAGTTTAATTGGGAGCTTGCTGTACCTTTTGACTGCAGTTTTTCCTTGCAGAAACATACGGTAACTGGGACATGAAGGTGTCCCTGCCTTTGGAGGGGGCAGGCTGCTCCATGCCTGCTCTTCCCCGAGCTCTCTGTCACTGGGGAGCTGCCTTCCCCTGACCATTCCCGCTCTGGATTTTCCGAGGAGCTTTGCTGCTCTGTTGGGTGAATTTTGGCAACACTTGTTCAGGGAGCCGTGACTCACGATGACTAACCTTCCAACGGCGAAGCAAGCGTCACACAAGGCTCCAGTGGGAAAATGGAACAAAGTCAGTGTGCGCTCTGCAAATGTGGTTCCTCAACATGCCACACGTCTGAATCAATTTCAAGCAATGTTCCTCCTGTTTTTCTTTCTGAATCAGCTGTAGTAACCATCTTTCCCCACACAACAGATATAACTGGAATGAGATCAAGTGAGCTCGAGGAGCCTGGCCCAACCCTAATCCAGTACTGCAAATGCCTTACTCAGTTTCTCACTTGATGATCTCCCCCCAGAGTGACACACTTTGCAGATCTCTGTTCTCTTTGGCCGGTAGATCAACTTTGGCTTTCACTGCTCAATAACTAGCTCCATGCCTTCAGCTGTCTGGGCCTGAGCACTGGAATTCCCTCTCTAAACCCCTCCAGCTCCTGCCTTTGGTCATTCCTCAAAGTCTCCCCGTTCAATCCAACTTCCAGTCTCCTTGGGTGGGTCAGCACCAGTAACATTCGCCCAACAAAGATGACAGGACTTCACTGCCTCCAACAAGTGGAGGAAAATCTTCAGCCATCGCAGTAGTGGTAGTGCAGCGGGTAGCGCTGGTGTCACCTAGCTCCAACAACCTGGCTGTGATTCTGCCTCCGATATCACTTCCACAGTTTCCGCTGGGTGCTCAGGTTTGCTACCGCATCCCAAAGATGTAGGCAACACAGACACACAATGCTGGAGGAACTCAGCAGGCCAGGCAGCATCTGTGGAAAAGAATAAACAGCTGACCCTTCACCAGGACTGAAAGGTTACTCTTTTCGATAGATGCCGCCTGGCCTTTCTACCATCCCCAAGTCAGCTGCGCGTTGGTGGAGGGAGTGAATATTTAGGGTGGTGGTTGGGATGCCAGTCAAACAGACTGTTTTGTCCTCAATTGTGCCAGGTAACTCAAGATTTGTGAGACTCCGACAGCTTCTCCCAAACCTATGCCCTTTATCTCCAAGAAGGACAAGGGCAGCAGGTTTATGGGAACGCCACCACCCTCAGATTCCTCTTCAGGCCGTGCACCATCCTGACTTAGAAACACAACATGGATTCTCCTTTGTGGCCGGGTCTAAATACTGTAACTCCCTCCCCTGCAGCGCTGTGGAAAGGACTGCAATGGTTCAAGAACGCAGCTCACCGACAGCTTCTCAAGGGCACGGGGATGAACAATCAGGGCTGGACAGCACTGTCCAGATCCCAAAAGGCTGACCCTGCCCATGAGATCCAGCTACGTTAAAGGGTTTGCCGTGGCTGGGACCAGCATCTGACGGGGCTATCTCTCCCATTCGTAGTCAGATGGTCTTGCCACGTCGGGTCTGGGAGTCACCAAGCTCTTGGGGCGGAGAGCATGCACACAGAAGTACCATTGCATCAGATGGCCTGTGGCTGAGCCAGAGCTGAGTCTCTGGGAAGTTCCAGAGTGCAGCATGCTGTCTGCTCTACTCTGCCACGCTTTCCTTGAGTTTAAATACTCCCAGTCTGTTCCCACCTCTCAGTTTAAACAGCAGAGTTTTGATTTGCAGGACATTGCCCTCTCCAGGTTGCTTTGGTGGAAGGAATGACTTTAATCCAGCAACATATCATGCTCACAAAGACTCAAAGCAAGGGTTACAATCCAAGATTGCACCAATTGTACTTTAATAGCATATCCCAGACTGCCGCACCTGAGTAACATGATATGAGATTGAACATCAAGCACACAGTGGACGTTAAAGCAGAGAGCTGAAGTTCAGTCCACGTGCAACTGTGGAAGTGCAGTACTGTCAGCGGCGCTACGTTTTGATGCAATACTTCTCCCTCTGCTCCTCCGCGTAAAAGAGAAATACCCAGACTGATCGGAGAAGAACTGGGAGATCCTCAACTGATATTGCCACAACAATCCTAGCCACAGTGCTCCGTGTGGGAGCTTGCTGTGTTCACATTGGTGCTCCTTCTTACCATCTCACAGCAGTGACCATATCCCAGTAGCGGTGATGGTTGGGAATGCCCCGAAAGGGACACGGACATTGAGATGCCAGCAGCTGCGAGTTAGTGAAATAGAGGAGGCTGATAGGTACTTAATTAGTCGGGGGTCAAAAGGGAAGGCAGGGCAATAGGGTTGAGAAGGAAAATATATCAGCCATGATGAAATGGGGAGTAGTAGATATGATGGGCTGAATGGCCTTATTCTGCTCCTATGTCGTATGGTACAAGACTGAAGATGCTGGAATCTGGACTAACACACATACTCTTCACCTGAATGCGAGATGTTGACTGACCATTTCTCTCCATTGATGCTACGCTGTACTCCTCCAGCATTTTGTGTGTCATCAGAGTGAAGTAGAGGGTTCTGTGCACGAAGCTGATGAAAGCAAGGCTGAGACCGGTGCCGCCATTCATTGTAACAGAATAACCATTGTAGTCAGGCCAGCGCAGAGCTGGTTTTCAAAAGGCTCCTAAAGTGGAGCTGATTCTGCTGTGAAAGTGAACAGCAGATCAGCCCTGCCTATCACAGATGGTGCCTCTCACTTACATTATGCAGACACCTGGCAGCAAATAAATCCTGGCACAAGACCTGAGACCTTCCTGACTTCCTAGGAAATGGTTTCTCCCGCTGCTTTGCATCACTCTGTGACACCAAAAGCCTGCAGACCAGGCCTGCTCTCACTCTCCTTTGGCAGGAAGACGAGTGGTGAAAAGGCAGAGAGACCCGCAGGGTACAAACCAGTGATCCTCAAACACTGGTTGCATAATGACGGCACTCAATGAGATTTATTTCACAATCAACAGAGGAATTTATTATTTCAGCAGACACTACTCTTCCCTATCATTTCGTTGCCACATCTTCCCTGACTAACTTTTCAGACTTTGGTGTGATTTGACTCAGCACATGATGATAATGGGATTCACACATACACAGAAACACTTTTTATTTTAGTCTGCCTCTATTTTCTAGTAGTGGTAGTCTTCTCGGACCAATGTCCCTTTAAGAGTGTGGAGACCCTGCTCTGTGCTTTTGAGAGTGCAGTTACTTGGGTTTTCTTTGTAACATGAAGCAATCTCTGCTTCCCCTGTCAGGGGTGAAGAGAAGCTAGAGTCTATTAAACCAGTGGTGTTGCTCTGTTAGAGCTATCAGAGCCCCGGTGTAACTTGCAGTTCTGCTGGGAGAGTCAGATTCCGACCTACCGGTCAGCACTTTGGACATATTCCACACCCACAGCCTCGTGGCCAGCAATATCTGTGCCCGCTCTCCTAAGGTGGCTGGGTGGGGAGTGGACATGGTGTTGAGCACAATTAAACTTCCAGAGAGAGAGCACACCTCTGTAACCCTGCCAGGACATTTGAGAACCCAGTCAGATCTGAAGCCATCTCCCACAGCTCACCCTCAAGCCTGGAAACCAGGCCTGACTTCAGTGTGGATCTTGTCCCATCAGCCAGTGCTGACATTGAGTTCCGTTTGTTGGCAATCTCCCTCAGCCGGGGATCCAAGCATTTTGTTGGCTTTTTGGAAATGTGCTTTCCTGCATTGAAATCCGTGGAAGGTGTGGCTGTCAGAGTGTTGGTTCCAAACTGCTTGGGAGGCTTGGCCAGGAATAACCTTCATTAGTGTCCACCTTTCTCTGCTTAAAGTCATAGAGTCATGGAGTCACGCAACATGGAAACAGGCAATGTGGTCCATTCTGATCAATTGCCCATCCAAGATAGCACCATTTGCCGTGTTTGGCCCAAGATACTAGCTGTCCAATTGTCTTCTAAAACTTGTTCATGTACCTGCTTCATGGTCACTCATTCCACATTCATACGCTCCGTGTAAAGAAAGTTGTCCACCATATTTCTATTAATCCTTTTCTCTATCACCTCAAACGTATACCCTCCAGTTCTTGATTTCCCAACCCAGGGAAAAACACTTTAGTGCCTTCACCCTATTCATGCCCCTTGTGAGCTTTAAGCATAAGGTACTTAAGATCATCTCACATTCTCTGTGCCCAAGGAAAAAAGTCATAGTGTGTCTGATCCCTCCCTATAACTTAGTCCCTTAAGTCCTAGCAACATCCTTGTAAATCTCTCCTGCACTCTTTCAGATATTTCCCACAGCAGGATGAGCAGAACTGAACACAATAGACTAAGCACAGATTCACCAGTGTCCTGGACAAGACAGTGGTGCATTTCTTATAACACAGGGGAATCGCACGCCAAGTCACGGTGATTGCAGTGTACAGAACACTCAGCAATTTATCCCCCCAGGCTTCAAACCCACAAACTCTCCCACCAACAGGGGTACAGGCAGCCCCACAACCTGAGGGTTTTCCTTCAAGCCACACGCATTCCTAATTTGGAAATACATCACTGGTATCACTTTTGGGATTTCGAACCAGCATCCTTGCTGGGTCTAAATCCCAAAAGTACCGACCTGCAGTTTCTACCCAGCAGCAAACGACCCCACCCTGCCTTACAATAACACCGACTTGTCAGCTCTCCTTCATTTGATGCCATGTTTTCATTTTGGAATCTACCGACGTGTGGGATCTCAGGAGCAGGGTCTTTGGTGGTAAACCCTGTGTGTGTGGATGTTGTGTTTAACAAGCTCTCTCTGAAAGACTAACTGTGGTATTTTTACAGCAGTTCGTGATACTGAATCCTCCGGCCGATTAAGGAAATACCATCTATCAAAGGAGTTCAGTGTTGTCATTTATTTTGCCCGGACCAACACTCACGAGGCCCCAGGATCTGATAACGTGACCTTCCAAAATGTTTACATTGACCCATAAGCGGTTTGGATTGTAACAGAGTCCAGGCTAGACAACAAATACCCATCGCATCTGTCAGGGTGCAGGAGGCTGCTTACTGCTGGCTGCTGCCTCACTATCATCACTTAACCATAATTAACTTTAAACAGGATATTACCGCAAGGTATGTTGAGCAACTTCACCTCTTGTAGTCTCTAGCTGCACCGTCAGTGCCAAAAGTGCAGTGTAGTGTTAAGGAACACAGATATGATTACAACTTCAGGTAATGGAGGACGGCTTTTATTAGAGTCAGAGAGTGATGTGACAAGGAAAATTCCCTTCAGCCCATCAAGTCTGTGTTGACCATCACCCTGATTATTAGTTATTCCACACTATAATCCCAGTTTATTGTTCTCACATTCCAAGGTTACACAACATGGCAGAGATTTGTGAAGGCAGCCCAGTTCATCACAAAATCACCGTCTCCCCTCCACAATGACTCTGTCTACACTTCCACTGCCTCAGAGAAGCAGCCAATGTAATCAAAGACCCCTTCCACACCAGTTATCCTCTCTCCTCCCCTCTCCCCTTGGGCAGACGATACAAAAGCTGGACAGCACACGTCAGAAAGGCTCAAGTACGGATTCTATCCTGCTGTTATCAGACTCCTGAATTTCTCAAACATTAAAGATTGAACCCTTGATCTCTCAATCTAACTCGTTGTGGCCCCTGCACTTTATTTGTCTACCTGCACTGCACTCTCTATGTAACTGTAATACCATATCGTGCATATTTTGTTTTCCCATCTGTGCTACCTCTCCGCACTTATGATCTGTCTGGATCGCATGCAAACTCTTTTTACTGTATCTCAGTAATAAACTGATGCCCAATTCTCTCTCCTGATTCCACCACTCAACAACACATTAGTGACGATTTACAGTGGCCAATCAACCCACCAGTCCGCACTTCTTTAGGGTGTGGGAGGAACCCGCATACCCAGGGAAACCCACGCAATCACAGGGTGAACGCACGATTTCCATACATACAGAACCAAAGGTGGGGACTGAACTCGGCTCTCCGGAGCTCTGAGGCAGCGGTTCCATTAGTTGTATTCTGCAGCCTCGTATTATTTGGAGTCGGTGTGTCACAGTATTTTGAAGGGGTTTTGTGGTAGTGAGGCTCACTGCAGGAACCTGAGATTTGGGAAAGGTCAGTGGAAAATTTGAAGCCCGTGTGTAGGTGGAATCCGTCATCAAAGTGGAATGTCCCACAGCACTTTACAGCCAATGCAGTTAACCCTTTAACATCAAAAGATCCCATAGTCCCAGTGGGAAAGCGGCCAGGTAATCAGTCAGCGGATAAATATGGTCACTGGAGAGGACACCCCTACTGCTCTTCAAAATATCAACATAGGATTTTCATCTCCACTCAATAGAAGGGCCTCCACTTAATATCTCAGGTAAAGGGGAGCAGCCACGGGAGTAGCACAGACTTTGTGCTGACAATTCTGCAGTGGCATGGTACCTGCAGAAGTGGGGAGACTCAGGGAGGAGGGCCACATACATCATTGGGCTAATCCTCTCGTTAACTTCCCCTCTCCATTCCCGATGATGCCAACTCCTGCCGGACACACTGGCACTGCCCACCCCACTGGAATGTGACAGGTGGTTAACCCTGTAATGTTAAGTTGCGAGGAAATGACTGGGATTCCTGTGACATGACGGACTCTTTGCTGGACCAAGAGCAGCAAGCTTAGCAGAGGGGAGCGAAGGGCACGACCAGAGCGGGAAGGCAGGCAGTCTCACAACACTGGATGGCAGAGTTTTGCAGCCAGCAGAGATACTGCCTCACAGATCCAGAGATCCAAGTTGAATACTGACCTCTGCTGCTGAAATGTGGAGCTTGCATGTTCTCCCTGTGGGTTTCTCTGAGGTGCTCCAATTTCTTCCCAAATCCCAGGGACGTGTTGAATTAGTTGGCCACTGTGAATTGCCTCTAGTGTGTGGGTGCGTAGTAGAATCTGGGGGGAGAGGGTGAAATGTGGTTAATTGAGCTCAGTGTCATGGTGTTTAATGGCTGGCAAGGACTTGGAAGGCTGAGAGGCCAAATTCCATGCTATCACTATACGACTGTGTAAAAACATTGAGCACGAGAACCGTCGTGATGTTTAAGGCTACAAGTCTAGTGCTGAACATGAGATTCATGCAGATAGACAGCATGAATACAATGGGCTGAAAGGCCTGTTTCTATGCCGAATGACTGGGTGGGAACCATGATTTACTAAAAGAAGGCCTGTAGTTTAAGCTGCTGTGGATATCCTGATAAACCAAGGCTAACAGGCTCTGTACCGATTAGCTTCTCTCAACACCACAGGCATTGCTGTGGGACTGAAGTCACATAGAAAAAGCCAGACTGGGGCTAGGGTGGTGGCAGGTTACTTCCTAAGGATATCACGGGGCAGTTAGGCTGATAGTTGAAAATCTAGCAGCCTTTTACCAACCCTATTGCCTTCAGATACAATAACAATTTTTACTGAACTACATTGGACATTTTGACAAAGAGACAAATCTCCACTTAAATTCCAGGATCATTAATGATGGACAAAGGCCACTTCAGAAGAGGTCCAGCCCTGGTGTCAGTTGTTGGTTGTGCAGGTTGGGTTAAGGGTAATAGGTCTCAACTGTCTTGTTACCGAGTATGTTTTGTGTGTTCAACTGATAAACGTTAGAGGCCCGCCAGATATTAGAGCAGTCTTAATGTAAATCATGGCTTCTTCAGCTGGGGAAAGCAGCAGATTAACAAAATAAGCCTGCCTCTATATTTTGTCCTGAGTCAGATGTGTCACGTGGGCTCAGAGTGAAATAGATATTCACCATTCAGGACAGCGTAGCACATTCCTTCCTCAATGAGAAAGTTTAGCTTATGTTCAAAGCTGGCTCCCACAGGGTGGAGGTCCCTCAAAAACTGTGACACTCCCTCAGTACGGTCCATCCCACAGTGTGACACTCCCTCAGTACCGTCCATCCCACAGTGTGACACTCCCTCAGTACTGTCCCTCCCACAGTGTGACAGTCACTCCCTCAGTACCATCCCTCCCACAGTGTGACACTACCTCAGTACTGTCCCTCCCACAGTGTGATACTCCCTCAGTACTGTCCATCCCACAGTGTGACACTACCTCAGTACTGTCCATCCCTCAGTGTGACACTCCCTCAGTACTGTCCATCCCACAGTCTCACACTCCCTCAGTCTTGTCCATCCCACAGTGTGACACTCCCTCACTACTGTCCATCCCAAAGTGTGACAGTCCCTCAGTACTGTCCCTCCCACAGTGTGACACTCCCTCAGTACTGTCCATCCCACAGTGTGACACTCCCTCAGTACTGTCCATCCCGCAGTGTGACACTCTCTCAGTACTGTCCATCCCGCAGTGTGACACTCCCTCACTCAGTACTGTCCATCCAAGTCTGACACTCCCTCAGTACCGTCCATCCCACAGTGTGACACTCCCTCAGTACTGTCCCTCCCACAGTGTGACACTCCCTCAGTACTGTACATCCCACAGTGTTACACTCCCTCAGTACCGTCCATCCCACAGTATGACACTCCCTCAGTACTGTCCATCCCACAGTGTGACACTCCCTCAGTACTGTCCATCCCACAGTGTGACATTCCCTCAGTACTGTACATCTCACAGTGTGACACTCCCTCAGTACTGTCCATCCCACGGTGTGACACTTGCTCAGTACTGTCCATCCCACTGTGTGACACTCCCACAATACTGTCCATCCCACAGTGTGACATTCTATCAGTACTGTCCATCCCAGAGTGTGACACTCCCGCACTACTGTCCATCCCACATTGTCACACAGCCTCAGTACCGTACATCCCAAAGTGTGACACTCCCTCAGTACTGTACATCCCACAGTGTTACACTCCCTCAGTACCGTCCATCCCACAGTATGACACTCGCTCAGTACTATCCATCCCAGTGTCACACTCCCTCAGTACCGTCCATCCCACAGTGTGACACTCCCTCAGTACTGTCCATCCCACAGTGTGACACTCCCTCAGTACTGTCCATCCCACAGTGTGACACTCCCTCAGTGCTGTCCATCCCATGGTGTGACACTCCCTCGATACTGTCCATCCCACGTTGTGACATTCCCTCTCTACTGTCCATCCCACAGTTTGACACTCCCTCAGTACTGTCCAAACCACAGTGTGACAATCCCTCAGTACTGTCCATCCCACAGTGTGAAACTCCCTCAGTACTCTCAATCCCACGGTGTCACACTCCCTCAGTACTCTCCATCCCACAGTGTGACACTCCCTCAGTACTGTCCATCCCACAGTGTGATGCTCCCTCAGTACTGTCCATCCCAGAGTGTGACACTTCCTCAGTAGTCTCCATCCCACAGTGTGACACTCCCTCCGTACTGTCCATCCCACAGTGTGACACTCCCTCAGTACTGTACACCCCACAGTGTCACACAGCCTCAGTACCGTACATCCCAAAGTGTGACACTCACTCAGTGTGACATTCCCTCAATACTGTCCCTCCCACTGTGTGACACTCCCTCAGTACTGTCATCTGACACTGTGACACTCCCTCGGTACTGTCAATCCCACAGTGTGACACTCCTTCAATAATGTCCATCCCACCGTGTGACAGTCCCTCAGTACTGTCCATCCCACAGTGTGACACTCCCTCAGTACTGTCCATCCCACAGTGTGACACTCCCTCAGCACCGTCCATCCCACAGTGTGACACTCCCTCAGTAACGTCCATCCAACAGTGTGACACTCCCTCAGTACTGTCCCTCCCACAGTGTGACACTCCCTCAGTACTGTACATCCCACAGTGTTACACTCCCTCAGTACCGTCCATCCCACAGTATGACACTCCCTCAGTACTGTCCATCCCACAGTGTGACACTCCCTCAGTACTGTCCATCCCACAGTGTGACATTCCCTCAGTACTGTACATCTCACAGTGTGACACTCCCTCAGTACTGTCCATCCCACGGTGTGACACTTGCTCAGTACTGTCCATCCCACTGTGTGACACTCCCACAATACTGTCCATCCCACAGTGTGACATTCTATCAGTACTGTCCATCCCAGAGTGTGACACTCCCGCACTACTGTCCATCCCACATTGTCACACAGCCTCAGTACCGTACATCCCAAAGTGTGACACTCCCTCAGTACTGTACATCCCACAGTGTTACACTCCCTCAGTACCGTCCATCCCACAGTATGACACTCGCTCAGTACTATCCATCCCAGTGTCACACTCCCTCAGTACCGTCCATCCCACAGTGTGACACTCCCTCAGTACTGTCCATCCCACAGTGTGACACTCCCTCAGTACTGTCCATCCCACAGTGTGACACTCCCTCAGTGCTGTCCATCCCATGGTGTGACACTCCCTCGATACTGTCCATCCCACGTTGTGACATTCCCTCTCTACTGTCCATCCCACAGTTTGACACTCCCTCAGTACTGTCCAAACCACAGTGTGACAATCCCTCAGTACTGTCCATCCCACAGTGTGAAACTCCCTCAGTACTCTCAATCCCACGGTGTCACACTCCCTCAGTACTCTCCATCCCACAGTGTGACACTCCCTCAGTACTGTCCATCCCACAGTGTGATGCTCCCTCAGTACTGTCCATCCCAGAGTGTGACACTTCCTCAGTAGTCTCCATCCCACAGTGTGACACTCCCTCCGTACTGTCCATCCCACAGTGTGACACTCCCTCAGTACTGTACACCCCACAGTGTCACACAGCCTCAGTACCGTACATCCCAAAGTGTGACACTCACTCAGTGTGACATTCCCTCAATACTGTCCCTCCCACTGTGTGACACTCCCTCAGTACTGTCATCTGACACTGTGACACTCCCTCGGTACTGTCAATCCCACAGTGTGACACTCCTTCAATAATGTCCATCCCACCGTGTGACAGTCCCTCAGTACTGTCCATCCCACAGTGTGACACTCCCTCAGTACTGTCCATCCCACAGTGTGACACTCCCTCAGCACCGTCCATCCCACAGTGTGACACTCCCTCAGTAACGTCCATCCAACAGTGTGACACTCCCTCAGTACTGTCCCTCCCACAGTGTGACACTCCCTCAGAACCGTCCATCCCACAGTGTGACACACCCTCTATACATTCCATCCCACAGTGTGACACTCCCTCAGTACTGTCATCTCACACTGTGACACTCCCTCGGTACTGTCAATCCCACAGTGTGACACTCCTTCAATACTGTCCATCCCACCGTGTGACACTCCCTCAGTACTGTCCATCCCACAGTGTGACACTCCCTCAGTACTGTCCCTCTCACAGTGTGACACTCCCTCAGTACTGTACATCCCACGGTGTGACATTCCCTCAGTGCTGTACATCCCAGAGTGTGACACTCCCTCAGTACTGTCCATCCCACAGAGTCTCACCGCCTCAGTACCGTACATCCCAAAGTGTGACACTCCATCAGTGTGACATTCCCTCAAAACTGTCCCTCCCAAGGTGTGACACACCCTCAGTAATGTCATCTCACACTGTGACACTCCCTCGCTACTGTCAATCCCACAGTGTGACACTCCTTCAATAATGTCCATCCCAGAGTGAAACACTCCCTCAGTACTGTCCATCCCACAGTGTGACACTCCCTCAGTACTGTCCATCCCACAGTGTGACACACCCTCAGTACTGTCATCTCACACTGTGACAATCCCTCAGGACTGTCCAACCCACAGTGCGACACTCCCTCAATTCTGTCCAGCCCACAGTGTGAAAATCCCTCAGAACTCTCCATCCCACGGTGTCACATTCCCTCAGTACTGTCCGTCCCACAGTGTTACACTACCTCAGTACTGCCCATCCCACAGTGTGACACTCCCTCAGTACTGTCCATCCCAGTGTGACCCTCCCTCAGTACCGTCCATCCCACAGTGTGACACTCCCTCAGTACTGTCCATCCCACAGTGTGACACTCCCTCAGCACCGTCCATCCCACGGTATGACACTCCCTCAGTAACGTCCATCCCACAGTGTGACACTCCCTCAGTACTGTCCCTCCCACAGTGTGACACTCCCTCAGTACTGTCCATCCCACAGTGTGACACTCCCTCTATACATTCCATCCCACAGTGTGACACTCCTTCAATAATGTCCATCCCAGAGTGTGACACTCCCTCAGTACTGTCCATCCCACAGTGTGAAACTCCCTCAGTACTGTCCATCCCACAGTGTGACACACCCTCAGTACTGTCATCTCACACTGTGACACTCCCTCAGGACTGTCCAACCCACAGTGTGACACTCCCTCAATTCTGTCCAGCCCACAGTGTGAAAATCCCTCAGTACTCTCCATCCCACGGTGTCACATTCCCTCAGTACTGTCCGTCCCACAGTGTTACACTCCCTCAGTACTGCCCATCCCACAGTGTGACACTCCCTCAGCACCGTCCATCCCACGGTGTGACACTCCCTCAGTAACGTCCATGCCACAGTGTGACACTCCCTCAGTACTGTCCCTCTCACAGTGTGACACTCCCTCAGTACTGTCCATCTCATGGTGTGAAATTCCCACAGTACTGTCCATCCCACAGTGTGACACTCCCTGAGTACTGTACATCCCACGGTGTGACATTCCCTCAGTGCTGTACATCCCAGAGTGTGACACTCCCTCAGTACTGTCCATCCCACAGAGTCTCACTGCCTCAGTACCGTACATCCCAAAGTGTGACACTCCATCAGTGTGACATTCCCTCAAAACTGTCCCTCCCACAGTGTGACACACCCTCAGTAATGTCATCTCACACTGTGATACTCCCTCGGTACTGTCAATCCCACAGTGTGACACTCCTTCAATACTCTCCATCCCAGAGTGTGACACTCCCTCAGTACTGTCCATCCCACAGTGAGACACTCCCTCAGTACTGTCCATCCAACAGTGTGACACTCCCTCACTACTGTCCATCCCACAGTGAGACACTCCCTCAGTACTGTCCATCCAACAGTGTGACACACCCTCAGTACTGTCATCTCACACTGTGACAATCCCTCAGGACTGTCCAACCCACAGTGTGACACTCCCTCAATTCTGTCCAGCCCACAGTGTGAAAATCCCTCAGAACTCTCCATCCCACGGTGTCACATTCCCTCAGTACTGTCCATCCCACAGTGTGACATTCCCTCAGTACTGTACATCTCACAGTGTGACACTCCCTCAGTACTGTCCATCCCACGGTGTGACACTTGCTCAGTACTGTCCATCCCACTGTGTGACACTCCCACAATACTGTCCATCCCACAGTGTGACATTCTATCAGTACTGTCCATCCCAGAGTGTGACACTCCCGCACTACTGTCCATCCCACATTGTCACACAGCCTCAGTACCGTACATCCCAAAGTGTGACACTCCCTCAGTACTGTACATCCCACAGTGTTACACTCCCTCAGTACCGTCCATCCCACAGTATGACACTCGCTCAGTACTATCCATCCCAGTGTCACACTCCCTCAGTACCGTCCATCCCACAGTGTGACACTCCCTCAGTACTGTCCATCCCACAGTGTGACACTCCCTCAGTACTGTCCATCCCACAGTGTGACACTCCCTCAGTGCTGTCCATCCCATGGTGTGACACTCCCTCGATACTGTCCATCCCACGTTGTGACATTCCCTCTCTACTGTCCATCCCACAGTTTGACACTCCCTCAGTACTGTCCAAACCACAGTGTGACAATCCCTCAGTACTGTCCATCCCACAGTGTGAAACTCCCTCAGTACTCTCAATCCCACGGTGTCACACTCCCTCAGTACTCTCCATCCCACAGTGTGACACTCCCTCAGTACTGTCCATCCCACAGTGTGATGCTCCCTCAGTACTGTCCATCCCAGAGTGTGACACTTCCTCAGTAGTCTCCATCCCACAGTGTGACACTCCCTCCGTACTGTCCATCCCACAGTGTGACACTCCCTCAGTACTGTACACCCCACAGTGTCACACAGCCTCAGTACCGTACATCCCAAAGTGTGACACTCACTCAGTGTGACATTCCCTCAATACTGTCCCTCCCACTGTGTGACACTCCCTCAGTACTGTCATCTGACACTGTGACACTCCCTCGGTACTGTCAATCCCACAGTGTGACACTCCTTCAATAATGTCCATCCCACCGTGTGACAGTCCCTCAGTACTGTCCATCCCACAGTGTGACACTCCCTCAGTACTGTCCATCCCACAGTGTGACACTCCCTCAGCACCGTCCATCCCACAGTGTGACACTCCCTCAGTAACGTCCATCCAACAGTGTGACACTCCCTCAGTACTGTCCCTCCCACAGTGTGACACTCCCTCAGAACCGTCCATCCCACAGTGTGACACACCCTCTATACATTCCATCCCACAGTGTGACACTCCCTCAGTACTGTCATCTCACACTGTGACACTCCCTCGGTACTGTCAATCCCACAGTGTGACACTCCTTCAATACTGTCCATCCCACCGTGTGACACTCCCTCAGTACTGTCCATCCCACAGTGTGACACTCCCTCAGTACTGTCCCTCTCACAGTGTGACACTCCCTCAGTACTGTACATCCCACGGTGTGACATTCCCTCAGTGCTGTACATCCCAGAGTGTGACACTCCCTCAGTACTGTCCATCCCACAGAGTCTCACCGCCTCAGTACCGTACATCCCAAAGTGTGACACTCCATCAGTGTGACATTCCCTCAAAACTGTCCCTCCCAAGGTGTGACACACCCTCAGTAATGTCATCTCACACTGTGACACTCCCTCGCTACTGTCAATCCCACAGTGTGACACTCCTTCAATAATGTCCATCCCAGAGTGAAACACTCCCTCAGTACTGTCCATCCCACTGTGTGACACTCCCTCAGTACTGTCCATCCCACAGTGTGACACACCCTCAGTACTGTCATCTCACACTGTGACAATCCCTCAGGACTGTCCAACCCACAGTGCGACACTCCCTCAATTCTGTCCAGCCCACAGTGTGAAAATCCCTCAGAACTCTCCATCCCACGGTGTCACATTCCCTCAGTACTGTCCGTCCCACAGTGTTACACTACCTCAGTACTGCCCATCCCACAGTGTGACACTCCCTCAGTACTGTCCATCCCAGTGTGACCCTCCCTCAGTACCGTCCATCCCACAGTGTGACACTCCCTCAGTACTGTCCATCCCACAGTGTGACACTCCCTCAGCACCGTCCATCCCACGGTATGACACTCCCTCAGTAACGTCCATCCCACAGTGTGACACTCCCTCAGTACTGTCCCTCCCACAGTGTGACACTCCCTCAGTACTGTCCATCCCACAGTGTGACACTCCCTCTATACATTCCATCCCACAGTGTGACACTCCTTCAATAATGTCCATCCCAGAGTGTGACACTCCCTCAGTACTGTCCATCCCACAGTGTGAAACTCCCTCAGTACTGTCCATCCCACAGTGTGACACACCCTCAGTACTGTCATCTCACACTGTGACACTCCCTCAGGACTGTCCAACCCACAGTGTGACACTCCCTCAATTCTGTCCAGCCCACAGTGTGAAAATCCCTCAGTACTCTCCATCCCACGGTGTCACATTCCCTCAGTACTGTCCGTCCCACAGTGTTACACTCCCTCAGTACTGCCCATCCCACAGTGTGACACTCCCTCAGCACCGTCCATCCCACGGTGTGACACTCCCTCAGTAACGTCCATGCCACAGTGTGACACTCCCTCAGTACTGTCCCTCTCACAGTGTGACACTCCCTCAGTACTGTCCATCTCATGGTGTGAAATTCCCACAGTACTGTCCATCCCACAGTGTGACACTCCCTGAGTACTGTACATCCCACGGTGTGACATTCCCTCAGTGCTGTACATCCCAGAGTGTGACACTCCCTCAGTACTGTCCATCCCACAGAGTCTCACTGCCTCAGTACCGTACATCCCAAAGTGTGACACTCCATCAGTGTGACATTCCCTCAAAACTGTCCCTCCCACAGTGTGACACACCCTCAGTAATGTCATCTCACACTGTGATACTCCCTCGGTACTGTCAATCCCACAGTGTGACACTCCTTCAATACTCTCCATCCCAGAGTGTGACACTCCCTCAGTACTGTCCATCCCACAGTGAGACACTCCCTCAGTACTGTCCATCCAACAGTGTGACACTCCCTCAGTACTGTCCATCCCACAGTGAGACACTCCCTCAGTACTGTCCATCCAACAGTGTGACACACCCTCAGTACTGTCATCTCACACTGTGACAATCCCTCAGGACTGTCCAACCCACAGTGTGACACTCCCTCAATTCTGTCCAGCCCACAGTGTGAAAATCCCTCAGAACTCTCCATCCCACGGTGTCACATTCCCTCAGTACTGTCCGTCCCACAGTGTTACACTCCCTCAGTACTGCCCATCCCACAGTGTGACACTCCCTCAGTACTGTCCATCCCAGTGTGACCATCCCTCAGTACCGTCCATCCCACAGTATGACACTCCCTCAGTACTGTCCCTCCCACAGAGTGATACTCCCTCAGTACTGTACACCCCACAGTGTCACACAGCCTCAGTACCGTACATCCCAAAGTGTGACACTCACTCAGTGTGACATTCCCTCAATACTGTCCCTCCCACAGTGTGACACACCTTCAATACTGTCCATCCCACCGTGTGACACTCCCTCAGTACTGTCCATCCCACAGTGTGACACTCCCTCAGCACTGTCCATCCCACGGTGTGACACTCCCTCAGTAACGTCCATCCCACAGTGTGACACTCCCTCAGTACTGTCCATCCCACAGTGTGACACTCCCTCAGTACTGTCCATCCCACAGTGTGACACTCCCTCTATACATTCCATCCCACAGTGTGACACTCCTTCAATAATGTCCATCCTAGAGTGTGACACTCCCTCAGTACTGTCCCTCCCACAGTGTGACACTCCCTCAGTACTGTCATCTCACACTGTGACATTCCCTCGGTACTGTTAATCGCTCAGTGTGAGACTCCTTCAGTACTGTCCATCCCACAGTGTGACAATACCTCAGTACTGTCCATCCCACAGTGTGACACTCTCTCAGTACCGTCCATACCATGGTGTGACACTCCCTCAGTACAGTCCATCCCACAGTGTGACACTCCCTGAGTACTGTCCATCCCACGGTGTGACACTCCCTCAGTACTGTCCAAACCATAGTTTGACACTCCCTCAGTACTGTCCATCCCACAGTGTGAAACTCCCTCAGTACTCTCCATCCCACGGTGTCACACTCCCTCAGTACTGTCCATCGCACAGTGTGACACTCCCTCAGTACTGTCCATCCCACAGTGTGAAACTCCCTCAGTACTCTCCATCCCACGGTGTCACACTCCCTCAGTACTGTCCATCCCACAGTTTGACACTCCCTCATTACTGTCCATCCCACAGTGTGAAACTCCCTCAGAACTCTCCATCCCACGGTGTCACACTCCCTCAGTACTGTCCATCCCACAGTGTGACACTCCCTCAGTACTGTCGCTCCCACAGGGTGATACTCCCTCAGTACTGTCCATCCCACAGTGTCACACAGCCTCAGTACCGTACATCCCAAAGTCTGAGACTCCCTCAGTGTGACATTCCCTCAATACTGTCCCTCCCACAGTGTGACACTCCCTCAGTACTGTCATCTCACACTGTGACATTCCCTCGGTACTGTTAATCGCTCAGTGTGAGACTCCTTCAATACTGTCCATCCCACAGTGTGACACTCCCTCAGTACTGTCCATCCCACAGTGTGACACTCCCTCAGTACCGTCCATACCATGGTGTGACACTCCCTCAGTAACGTCCCTCCCACAGTGTGACACTCCCTCAGTACTGCCCATCCCTCAGTGTGACACTCCCTCAGTACTGTCCCTCCCACAGGGTGATACTCCCTCAGTACTGTACACCCCACAGTGTCACACAGCCTCAGTACCGTACATCCCAAAGTGTGACACTCACTCAGTGTGACATTCCCTCAATACTGTCCCTCCCACAGTGTGACACTCCCTCAGTACTGTCATCTCACACTGTGACACTCCCTCGGTACTGTCAATCCCACAGTGTGACACACCTTCAATACTGTCCATCCCACCGTGTGACACTCCCTCAGTACTGTCCATCCCACAGTGTGATACTCCCTCAGCACCGTCCATCCCACGATGTGACACTCCCTCAGTAACCTCCATCCCACAGTGTGACACTCCCTCAGTACTGTCCCTCCCACAGTGTGACACTCCCTCAGTACTGTCCATCCCACAGTGTGACACTCCCTCTATACATTCCATCCCACAGTGTGACACTCCTTCAATAATGTCCATCCCAGAGTGTGACACTCCCTCAGTACTGTCCATCCCACAGTGTGAAACTCCCTCAGTACTGTCCATCCCACAGTGTGACACACCCTCAGTACTGTCATCTCACACTGTGACACTCCCTCAGGACTGTCCAACCCACAGTGTGACACTCCCTCAATTCTGTCCAGCCCACAGTGTGAAAATCCCTCAGTACTCTCCATCCCACGGTGTCACATTCCCTCAGTACTGTCCGTCCCACAGTGTTACACTCCCTCAGTACTGCCCATCCCACAGTGTGACACTCCCTCAGCACCGTCCATCCCACGCTGTGACACTCCCTCAGTAACGTCCATCCCACAGTGTGACACTCCCTCAGTACTGTCCCTCTCACAGTGTGACACTCCCTCAGTACTGTCCATCTCATGGTGTGAAATTCCCACAGTACTGTCCATCCCACAGTGTGACACTCCCTGAGTACTGTACATCCCACGGTGTGACATTCCCTCAGTGCTGTACATCCCAGAGTGTGACACTCCCTCAGTACTGTCCATCCCACAGAGTCTCACTGCCTCAGTACCGTACATCCCAAAGTGTGACACTCCGTCAGTGTGACATTCCCTCAAAACTGTCCCTCCCACAGTGTGACACACCCTCAGTAATGTCATCTCACACTGTAATACTCCCTCGGTACAGTCAATCCCACAGTGTGACACTCCCTCAAAACTGTCCCTCCCACAGTGTGACACACCCTCAGTAATGTCATCTCACACTGTAATACTCCCTCGGTACAGTCAATCCCACAGTGTGACACTCCTTCAATACTCTCCATCCCAGAGTGTGACACTCCCTCAGTACTGTCCATCCCACAGTGTGAAACTCCCTCAGTACTCTCCATCCCACGGTGTCACACTCCTTCAGTACTGTCCATCCCACAGTTTGACACTCCCTCAGTACTGTCAATCCCACAGTGTGAAAATCCCTAAGTACTCTCAATCCCACGGTGTCACAATCCCTCAGTACTCTCCATCCCACAGTGTGCCTCTCCCTCAGTACTGTCCATCCCACAGTGTGACACTCCCTCAGTACTGTCCATCCCACAGTGTGACACTTCCTCAGTAGTCTCCATCCCACAGTGTGACACTCCCTCAGTACTGTCCATCGCACAGTGTGACACTCCCTCAGTACTGTCCATCCCACAGTGTGAAACTCCCTCAGTACTCTCCATCCCACGGTGTCACACTCCCTCAGTACTGTCCATCCCACAGTTTGACACTCCTTCATTACTGTCAATCCCACAGTGTGAAAATCCCTCAGAACTCTCCATCCCACGGTGTCATATTCCCTCAGTACTGTCCGTCCCAAAGTGTTACACTCCCTCAGTACTGCCCATCCCACAGTGTGACACTCCCTCAGTACTGTCCATCCCAGTGTGACCCTCCCTCAGTACTGTCCATCCCACAGTGTGACACTCCCTCAGTACTGTCGCTCCCACAGGGTGATACTCCCTCAGTACTGTCCATCCCACAGTGTCACACAGCCTCAGTACCGTACATCCCAAAGTGTGACACTCCCTCAGTACTGTCCATCCCACAGTGTGACACTCCCTCAGTACTGTCCATCCCATGGTGTGACACTCCCACAGTACAGTCCATCCCACGGTGTGACACTCCCTCAGTACTGTCCATCCCACAGTGTGACACTCCCTCAGTACTGTCCATCCCACCGTGTGTCACTTCCTCAGTAGTCTCCATCCCACAGTGTGACACTCCCTCAGTATTGTCCATCGCACAGTGTAACACTCCCTCAGTACTGTCCATCCCACAGTGTGAAACTCCCTCAGTACTCTCCATCCCACGGTGTCACACTCCCTCAGTACTGTCCATCCCACAGTTTGACACTCCCTCAGTACTGTCAATCCCACAGTGTGAAACTCCCTCAGTACTCTCCATCCCACGGTGTCACACTCCCACAGTACTCTCCATCCCACAGTGTGACACTCCCTCAGTACTGTCCATCCCACGGTGTGACACTCCCTCAGTACAGTCCATCCCACAGTGTGACACTCCCTCAGTGCTGTCCATCCCACCGTGTGACACTCCCTCAGTACTGTCCATCCCATGGTGTGACACATCCTCGATTCTGTCCACCCCACGTTGTGACATTCCCTCTGTACTGTCCATCCCACAGTTTGACACTCCCTCAGTACTGTCCAAACCACAGTGTGACCCTCCCTCAGTACTGTCCATCCCACAGTGTGAAACTCCCTCAGTACTCTCCATCCCACAGTGTCACGCTCCCTCAGTACTTTCCATCCCACGGTGTGACATTCCCTCAGTGTTGTACATCCCAGAGTGTGACACTCCCTCAGTACTGTCCATCCCACAGAGTCTCACTGCCTCAGTACCGTACATCCCAAAGTGTGACACTCCATCAGTGTGACATTCCCTCAAAACTGTCCCTCCCACAGTGTGACACACCCTCAGTAATGTCATCTCACACTGTAATACTCCCTCGGTACTGTCAATCCCACAGTGTGACACTCCTTCAATACTCTCCATCCCAGAGTGTGACACTCCCTCAGTACTGTCCATCCCACAGTGAGACACTCCCTCAGTACTGTCCATCCAACAGTGTGACACTCCCTCAGTACTGTCCATCCCACAGTGAGACACTCCCTCAGTACTGTCCATCCAACAGTGTGACACACCCTCAGTACTGTCATCTCACACTGTGACAATCCCTCAGGACTGTCCAACCCACAGTGTGACACTCCCTCAATTCTGTCCAGCCCACAGTGTGAAAATCCCTCAGAACTCTCCATCCCACGGTGTCACATTCCCTCAGTACTGTCCGTCCCACAGTGTTACACTCCCTCAGTACTGCCCATCCCACAGTGTGACACTCCCTCAGTACTGTCCATCCCAGTGTGACCATCCCTCAGTACCGTCCATCCCACAGTATGACACTCCCTCAGTACTGTCCCTCCCACAGAGTGATACTCCCTCAGTACTGTACACCCCACAGTGTCACACAGCCTCAGTACCGTACATCCCAAAGTGTGACACTCACTCAGTGTGACATTCCCTCAATACTGTCCCTCCCACAGTGTGACACACCTTCAATACTGTCCATCCCACCGTGTGACACTCCCTCAGTACTGTCCATCCCACAGTGTGACACTCCCTCAGCACCGTCCATCCCACAGTGTGACACTCCCTCAGTAACATCCATCCAACAGTGTGACACTCCCTCAGTACTGTCCCTCCCACAGTGTGACACTCCCTCAGAACCGTCCATCCCACAGTGTGACACTCCCTCTATACATTCCATCCCACAGTGTGACACTCCCTCAGTACTGTCATCTCACACTGTGACACTCCCTCGGTACTGTCAATCCCACAGTGTGACACTCCTTCAATACTGTCCATCCCACCGTGTGACACTCCCTCAGTACTGTCCATCCCACAGTGTGACACTCCCTCAGTACTGTCCCTCTCACAGTGTGACACTCCCTCAGTACTGTACATCCCACGGTGTGACATTCCCTCAGTGCTGTACATCCCAGAGTGTGACACTCCCTCAGTACTGTCCATCCCACAGAGTCTCACCGCCTCAGTACCGTACATCCCAAAGTGTGACACTCCATCAGTGTGACATTCCCTCAAAACTGTCCCTCCCAAGGTGTGACACACCCTCAGTAATGTCATCTCACACTGTGACACTCCCTCGCTACTGTCAATCCCACAGTGTGACACTCCTTCAATAATGTCCATCCCAGAGTGAAACACTCCCTCAGTACTGTCCATCCCACAGTGTGACACTCCCTCAGTACTGTCCATCCCACAGTGTGACACACCCTCAGTACTGTCATCTCACACTGTGACAATCCCTCAGGACTGTCCAACCCACAGTGCGACACTCCCTCAATTCTGTCCAGCCCACAGTGTGAAAATCCCTCAGAACTCTCCATCCCACGGTGTCACATTCCCTCAGTACTGTCCGTCCCACAGTGTTACACTACCTCAGTACTGCCCATCCCACAGTGTGACACTCCCTCAGTACTGTCCATCCCAGTGTGACCCTCCCTCAGTACCGTCCATCCCACAGTGTGACACTCCCTCAGTACTGTCCCTCCTACAGGGTGATACTCCCTCAGTACTGTACACCCCACAGTGTCACACAGCCTCAGTACCGTACATCCCAAAGTGTGACACTCTCTCAGTGTGACATTCCCTCAATACTGTCCCTCCCACAGTGTGACACTCCCTCAGTACTGTCATCTCACACTGTGACACACCCTCGGTACTGTCAATCCCACAGTGTGACACACCTTCAATACTGTCCATCCCACCGTGTGACACTCCCTCAGTACTGTCCATCCCACAGTGTGACACTCCCTCAGCACCGTCCATCCCACGGTGTGACACTCCCTCAGTAACGTCCATCCCACAGTGTGACACTCCCTCAGTACTGTCCCTCCCACAGTGTGACACTCCCTCAGTACTGTCCATCCCACAGTGTGACACTCCCTCTATACATTCCATCCCACAGTGTGACACTCCTTCAATAATGTCCATCCCAGAGTGTGACACTCCCTCAGTACTGTCCATCCCACAGTGTGAAACTCCCTCAGTACTGTCCATCCCACAGTGTGACACACCCTCAGTACTGTCATCTCACACTGTGACACTCCCTCAGGACTGTCCAACCCACAGTGTGACACTCCCTCAATTCTGTCCAGCCCACAGTGTGAAAATCCCTCAGTACTCTCCATCCCACGGTGTCACATTCCCTCAGTACTGTCCGTCCCACAGTGTTACACTCCCTCAGTACTGCCCATCCCACAGTGTGACACTCCCTCAGCACCGTCCATCCCACGGTGTGACACTCCCTCAGTAACGTCCATGCCACAGTGTGACACTCCCTCAGTACTGTCCCTCTCACAGTGTGACACTCCCTCAGTACTGTCCATCTCATGGTGTGAAATTCCCACAGTACTGTCCATCCCACAGTGTGACACTCCCTGAGTACTGTACATCCCACGGTGTGACATTCCCTCAGTGCTGTACATCCCAGAGTGTGACACTCCCTCAGTACTGTCCATCCCACAGAGTCTCACTGCCTCAGTACCGTACATCCCAAAGTGTGACACTCCATCAGTGTGACATTCCCTCAAAACTGTCCCTCCCACAGTGTGACACACCCTCAGTAATGTCATCTCACACTGTGATACTCCCTCGGTACTGTCAATCCCACAGTGTGACACTCCTTCAATACTCTCCATCCCAGAGTGTGACACTCCCTCAGTACTGTCCATCCCACAGTGAGACACTCCCTCAGTACTGTCCATCCAACAGTGTGACACTCCCTCAGTACTGTCCATCCCACAGTGAGACACTCCCTCAGTACTGTCCATCCAACAGTGTGACACACCCTCAGTACTGTCATCTCACACTGTGACAATCCCTCAGGACTGTCCAACCCACAGTGTGACACTCCCTCAATTCTGTCCAGCCCACAGTGTGAAAATCCCTCAGAACTCTCCATCCCACGGTGTCACATTCCCTCAGTACTGTCCGTCCCACAGTGTTACACTCCCTCAGTACTGCCCATCCCACAGTGTGACACTCCCTCAGTACTGTCCATCCCAGTGTGACCATCCCTCAGTACCGTCCATCCCACAGTATGACACTCCCTCAGTACTGTCCCTCCCACAGAGTGATACTCCCTCAGTACTGTACACCCCACAGTGTCACACAGCCTCAGTACCGTACATCCCAAAGTGTGACACTCACTCAGTGTGACATTCCCTCAATACTGTCCCTCCCACAGTGTGACACACCTTCAATACTGTCCATCCCACCGTGTGACACTCCCTCAGTACTGTCCATCCCACAGTGTGACACTCCCTCAGCACTGTCCATCCCACGGTGTGACACTCCCTCAGTAACGTCCATCCCACAGTGTGACACTCCCTCAGTACTGTCCATCCCACAGTGTGACACTCCCTCTATACATTCCATCCCACAGTGTGACACTCCTTCAATAATGTCCATCCTAGAGTGTGACACTCCCTCAGTACTGTCCCTCCCACAGTGTGACACTCCCTCAGTACTGTCATCTCACACTGTGACATTCCCTCGGTACTGTTAATCGCTCAGTGTGAGACTCCTTCAGTACTGTCCATCCCACAGTGTGACAATACCTCAGTACTGTCCATCCCACAGTGTGACACTCTCTCAGTACCGTCCATACCATGGTGTGACACTCCCTCAGTACTGTCCATCCCATGGTGTGACACTCCCTCAGTACAGTCCATCCCACAGTGTGACACTCCCTGAGTACTGTCCATCCCACGGTGTGACACTCCCTCAGTACTGTCCAAACCATAGTTTGACACTCCCTCAGTACTGTCCATCCCACAGTGTGAAACTCCCTCAGTACTCTCCATCCCACGGTGTCACACTCCCTCAGTACTGTCCATCCCACAGTTTGACACTCCCTCATTACTGTCCATCCCACAGTGTAAAACTCCCTCAGAACTCTCCATCCCACGGTGTCACACTCCCTCAGTACTGTCCATCCCACAGTGTGACACTCCCTCAGTACTGTCGCTCCCACAGGGTGATACTCCCTCAGTACTGTCCATCCCACAGTGTCACACAGCCTCAGTACCGTACATCCCAAAGTCTGAGACTCCCTCAGTGTGACATTCCCTCAATACTGTCCCTCCCACAGTGTGACACTCCCTCAGTACTGTCATCTCACACTGTGACATTCCCTCGGTACTGTTAATCGCTCAGTGTGAGACTCCTTCAATACTGTCCATCCCACAGTGTGACACTCCCTCAGTACTGTCCATCCCACAGTGTGACACTCCCTCAGTACCGTCCATACCATGGTGTGACACTCCCTCAGTAACGTCCCTCCCACAGTGTGACACTCCCTCAGTACTGCCCATCCCTCAGTGTGACACTCCCTCAGTACTGTCCATCCCAGTGTGACCCTCCCTCAGTACCATCCATCCCACAGTGTGACACTCCCTCAGTACTGTCCCTCCCACAGGGTGATACTCCCTCAGTACTGTACACCCCACAGTGTCACACAGCCTCAGTACCGTACATCCCAAAGTGTGACACTCACTCAGTGTGACATTCCCTCAATACTGTCCCTCCCACAGTGTGACACTCCCTCAGTACTGTCATCTCACACTGTGACACTCCCTCGGTACTGTCAATCCCACAGTGTGACACACCTTCAATACTGTCCATCCCACAGTGTGACACTCCCTCAGTACTGTCCATCCCACAGTGTGACACTCCCTCAGCACCGTCCATCCCACGATGT
This sequence comes from Mobula birostris, assembly GCF_030028105.1. Lineage (NCBI taxonomy): Eukaryota > Metazoa > Chordata > Chondrichthyes > Myliobatiformes > Myliobatidae > Mobula > Mobula birostris. The sequence goes on along the minus strand of NW_027278424.1, from coordinate 63,459 downwards.
GACACTCCCTCAGTAACGTCCATCCCACAGTGTGACACTCCCTCAGTACTGTCCATCCCACAGTGTGACACTCCCTCTATACATTCCATCCCACAGTGTGACACTCCTTCAATAATGTCCATCCCAGAGTGTGACACTCCCTCAGTACTGTCCATCCCACAGTGTGAAACTCCCTCAGTACTGTCCATCCCACAGTGTGACACACCCTCAGTACTGTCATCTCACACTGTGACACTCCCTCAGGACTGTCCAACCCACAGTGTGACACTCCCTCAATTCTGTCCAGCCCACAGTGTGAAAATCCCTCAGTACTCTCCATCCCACGGTGTCACATTCCCTCAGTACTGTCCGTCCCACAGTGTTACACTCCCTCATTACTGCCCATCCCACAGTGTGACACTCCCTCAGCACCGTCCATCCCACGCTGTGACACTCCCTCAGTAACGTCCATCCCACAGTGTGACACTCCCTCAGTACTGTCCCTCTCACAGTGTGACACTCCCTCAGTACTGTCCATCTCATGGTGTGAAATTCCCACAGTACTGTCCATCCCACAGTGTGACACTCCCTGAGTACTGTACATCCCACGGTGTGACATTCCCTCAGTGCTGTACATCCCAGAGTGTGACACTCCCTCAGTACTGTCCATCCCACAGAGTCTCACTGCCTCAGTACCGTACATCCCAAAGTGTGACACTCCGTCAGTGTGACATTCCCTCAAAACTGTCCCTCCCACAGTGTGACACACCCTCAGTAATGTCATCTCACACTGTAATACTCCCTCGGTACAGTCAATCCCACAGTGTGACACTCCTTCAATACTCTCCATCCCAGAGTGTGACACTCCCTCAGTACTGTCCATCCCACAGTGTGAAACTCCCTCAGTACTCTCCATCCCACGGTGTCACACTCCCTCAGTACTGTCCATCCCACAGTTTGACACTCCCTCAATACTGTCAATCCCACAGTGTGAAAATCCCTAAGTACTCTCAATCCCACGGTGTCACAATCCCTCAGTACTCTCCATCCCACAGTGTGCCTCTCCCTCAGTACTGTCCATCCCACAGTGTGACACTCCCTCAGTACTGTCCATCCCACAGTGTGACACTTCCTCAGTAGTCTCCATCCCACAGTGTGACACTCCCTCAGTACTGTCCATCGCACAGTGTGACACTCCCTCAGTACTGTCCATCCCACAGTGTGAAACTCCCTCAGTACTCTCCATCCCACGGTGTCACACTCCCTCAGTACTGTCCATCCCACAGTTTGACACTCCTTCATTACTGTCAATCCCACAGTGTGAAAATCCCTCAGAACTCTCCATCCCACGGTGTCATATTCCCTCAGTACTGTCCGTCCCAAAGTGTTACACTCCCTCAGTACTGCCCATCCCACAGTGTGACACTCCCTCAGTACTGTCCATCCCAGTGTGACCCTCCCTCAGTACTGTCCATCCCACAGTGTGACACTCCCTCAGTACTGTCGCTCCCACAGGGTGATACTCCCTCAGTACTGTCCATCCCACAGTGTCACACAGCCTCAGTACCGTACATCCCAAAGTGTGACACTCCCTCAGTACTGTCCATCCCACAGTGTGACACTCCCTCAGTACTGTCCATCCCATGGTGTGACACTCCCACAGTACAGTCCATCCCACGGTGTGACACTCCCTCAGTACTGTCCATCCCACAGTGTGACACTCCCTCAGTACTCTCCATCCCACGGTGTCACACTCCCTCAGTACTGTCCATCCCACAGTTTGACACTCCTTCATTACTGTCAATCCCACAGTGTGAAAATCCCTCAGAACTCTCCATCCCACGGTATCATATTCCCTCAGTACTGTCCGTCCCAAAGTGTTACACTCCCTCAGTACTGCCCATCCCACAGTGTGACACTCCCTCAGTACTGTCCATCCCAGTGTGACCCTCCCTCAGTACTGTCCCACGGTGTGACACTCCCTCAGTACTGTCCATCCCACAGTGTGACACTCCCTCAGTACTGTCCATCCCACCGTGTGTCACTTCCTCAGTAGTCTCCATCCCACAGTGTGACACTCCCTCAGTATTGTCCATCGCACAGTGTAACACTCCCTCAGTACTGTCCATCCCACAGTGTGAAACTCCCTCAGTACTGTCAATCCCACAGTGTGAAACTCCCTCAGTACTCTCCATCCCACGGTGTCACACTCCCACAGTACTCTCCATCCCACAGTGTGACACTCCCTCAGTACTGTCCATCCCACGGTGTGACACTCCTTCAGTACAGTCCATCCCACAGTGTGACACTCCCTCAGTGCTGTCCATCCCACCGTGTGACACTCCCTCAGTACTGTCCATCCCATGGTGTGACACATCCTCGATTCTGTCCACCCCACGTTGTGACATTCCCTCTGTACTGTCCATCCCACAGTTTGACACTCCCTCAGTACTGTCCAAACCACAGTGTGACCCTCCCTCAGTACTGTCCATCCCACAGTGTGAAACTCCCTCAGTACTCTCCATCCCACGGTGTCACGCTCCCTCAGTACTTTCCATCCCACGGTGTGACATTCCCTCAGTGTTGTACATCCCAGAGTGTGACACTCCCTCAGTACTGTCCATCCAACAGTGTGACACTCCCTCAGTACTGTCCATCCCACAGTGAGACACCCCCTCAGTACTGTCCATCCAACAGTGTGACACACCCTCAGTACTGTCATCTCACACTGTGACAATCCCTCAGGACTGTCCAACCCACAGTGTGACACTCCCTCATTTCTGTCCAGCCCACAGTGTGAAAATCCCTCAGAACTCTCCATCCCACGGTGTCACATTCCCTCAGTACTGTCCGTCCCACAGTGTTACACTCCCTCAGTACTGCCCATCCCACAGTGTGACACTCCCTCAGTACTGTCCATCCCAGTGTGACCATCCCTCAGTACCGTCCATCCCACAGTATGACACTCCCTCAGTACTGTCCCTCCCACAGAGTGATACTCCCTCAGTACTGTACACCCCACAGTGTCACACAGCCTCAGTACCGTACATCCCAAAGTGTGACACTCACTCAGTGTGACATTCCCTCAATACTGTCCCTCCCACAGTGTGACACACCTTCAATACTGTCCATCCCACCGTGTGACACTCCCTCAGTACTGTCCATCCCACAGTGTGACACTCCCTCAGCACTGTCCATCCCACGGTGTGACACTCCGTCAGTAACGTCCATCCCACAGTGTGACACTCCCTCAGTACTGTCCGTCCCACAGTGTGACACTCCTTCAGTACTGTCCATCCCACAGTGTGACACTCCCTCTATACATTCCATCCCACAGTGTGACACTCCTTCAATAATGTCTATCCCAGAGTGTGACACTCCCTCAGTACTGTCCCTCCCACAGTGTGACACTCCCTCAGTACTGTCATCTCACACTGTGACATTCCCTCGGTACTGTTAATCGCTCAGTGTGAGACTCCTTCAGTACTGTCCATCCCACAGTGTGACAATACCTCAGTACTGTCCATCCCATGGTGTGACACTCCCTCAGTACAGTCCATCCCACAGTGTGACACTCCCTGAGTACTGTCCATCCCACGGTGTGACACTCCTTCAGTACTGTCCATCCCACAGTTTGACACTCCCTCAGTACTGTCAATCCCACAGTGTGAAACTCCCTCAGTACTCTCCATCCCACGGTGTCACAATCCCTCAGTACTCTCCATCCCACAGTGTGCCACTCCCTCAGTACTGTCCATCCCACAGTGTGACACTCCCTCAGTACTGTCCATCCCACAGTGTGACACTTCCTCAGTAGTCTCCATCCAACAGTGTGACACTCCCTCAGTACTGTCCATCGCACAGTGTGACACTCCCTCAGTACTGTCCATCCCACAGTGTGAAACTCCCTCAGTACTCTCCATCCCACGGTGTCACACTCCCTTAGTACTGTCCATCCCACAGTTTGACACTCCCTCATTACTGTCAATCCCACAGTGTGAAAATCCCTCAGAACTCTCCATCCCACGGTGTCATATTCCCTCAGTACTGTCCGTCCCAAAGTGTTACACTCCCTCAGTACTGCCCATCCCACAGTGTGACACTCCCTCAGTACTGTCCATCCCAGTGTGACCCTCCCTCAGTACTGTCCATCCCACAGTGTGACACTCCCTCAGTACTGTCGCTCCCACAGGGTGATACTCCCTCAGTACTGTCCATCCCACAGTGTCACACAGCCTCAGTACCGTACATCCCAAAGTGTGACACTCCCTCAGTGTGACATTCCCTCAATACTGTCCCTCCCACAGTGTGACACTCCCTCAGTACCGTCCATACCATGGTGTGACACTCCCTCAGTAACGTCCCTCCCACAGTGTGACACTCCCTCAGTACTGTCCATCCCACAGTATGACACTCTCTCAGTACTGTCCATCCCATGGTGTGACGCTCCCACAGTACAGTTCATCCCACAGTGTGACACTCCCTCAGTACTGTCCATCCCACGGTGTGACACTCCCTCAGTACTGTCCATCCCATGGTGTGACACTCCCTCGATACTGTCCATCCCACGTTGTGACATTCCCTCTGTACTGTCCATTCCACAGTTTGACACTCCCTCAGTACTGTCCAAACCACAGTGTGACACTCCCTCAGTACTGTCCATCCCACAGTGTGAAACTCCCTCAGTACTCTCCATCCCACGGTGTCACACTCCCTCAGTACTGTCCATCCCACAGTTTGACACTCCCTCAGTACTGTCAATCCCACAGTGTGAAACTCCCTCAGTACTCTCCATCCCACGGTGTCACACTCCCTCAGTACTCTCCATCCCACAGTGTGACACTCCCTCAGTACTGTCCATCCCACAGTGTGACACTCCCTCAGTACTGTCCATCCCACCGTGTGACACTTCCTCAGTAGTCTCCATCCCACTGTGTGACACTCCCTCAGTATTGTCCATCGCACAGTGTAACACTCCCTCAGTACTGTCCATCCCACAGTGTGAAACTCCCTCAGTTCTCTCCATCCCATGGTGTCACACTCCCTCAGTACTGTCCATCCCACAGTTTGACACTCCCTCAGTACTATACCTCCCGCAGTGCGACACTCCCTCAGTACTGTCCATCCCACAGTGTGACACTCCCTCAGCACTGTCCAACACACAGTGTGGCACTCCATCAGTGCTCTACATGCCGCAGTGTGACACTCCCTCAGTACTGTCCATCCCACAGTGTGACACTCCCTCAGTACTGTCCATCCAATGGTTTGACACTCCCTCAGTACTGTCCATCCAATGGTTTGACACTCCCTCAGTACTGTCCATCCCACAGTGTCACACAGCCCCAGTACCGTACATCCCAAAGTGTGACATTCCCTCAGTGTGACATTCCCTCAATACTGTCCCTCCCACAGTGTGACACACCCGCAGTACTGTCATCTCAGACTGTGACACTCCCTCGGTACTGTCAATCCCACAGTGTGCACTCCTTCAATAATGCCCATCCCAGAGTGTGACACTCCCTCAGTACTGTTCACCCCACAGTGTGACATTCCCTCAGCACCGTCCATACCACGGTGTGACACTCCCTCAGGACCGTCCATCCCACAGTGTGACACTCCCTCAGTACTGTCCATCCCACAGTGTGACACACCCTCAGTACTGTCATCTCACATTGTAACACTCCCTCAATACTGTCCATCCCACGGTGTTACACTCCCTCAGTACTGCCCATCCCACAGTGTGACACTCCCTTACTACTGTCCATCCCAGTGTGACCCTCCCTCAGTACCGTCCATCCCACAGTGTGACACTCCCTCAGTACTGTCCATCCCACAGTGTCACACAGCCTCAGTACCGTACATCCCAAAGTGTGACACTCCCTCAGTGTAACATTCCCTCAATACTGTCCCTCCCACAGTGTGACACTCCCTCACTACTGTCATCTCACACTGTGACACTCCCTCGGTACCGTCCATCCCACAGTGTGACACTCCCTCAGTACTGTCCCTCCCACAGTGTGACACTCCCTCAGTACTGTCCATCCCACAGTGTGACACTCCCTCAGTACCGTCTATCCCACGGTGTGACACTCCCTCAGTATCGTTCATCCCACAGTGTGACACTCACTCAGTACTGTCCCTCCCACAGTGTGACACTCCCTCAGTACTGTCCATCCCACAGTGTGACACTCCCTCTATACTTTCCATCCCACGCTGTGACATTCCCTCAGTACTGTCCATCCCACAGTGTGACACTCCCTCTATACTTTCCATCCCACGCTGTGACATTCCCTCAGTACTGTCCATCCCACAGTCTGACACTCCCTCAATACTGTCCATCCCACAGTGTCACACAGCCTCAGTACCATACATCCCAAAGTGTGACACTCCATCAGTGTGACATTCCCTCAATACTGTCCCTCCCACAGTGTGACACTCCCTCAGTACTGTCATCTCACACTGTGACATTCCCTCGGTACTGTTAATCGCTCAGTGTGAGACTCCTTCAATACTGTCCCTCCCACAGTGTGACACTCCCTCAGTACTGTCCATCCCACAGTGTGACACTCCCTCAGTACTGTCCATCCCACAGTGTGACACTCCCTCAGTATTGTTCATCCCACAGTGTGACACTCCCTCAGTACTGTCCATCCCATGGTGTGACACTCCGTCGATACTGTTCATCCCACGTTGTGACACTCCCTCAGTACTGTCCATCCCATGGTGTGACACTCCCTCGATACTGTCCATCCCACGTTGTGACATTCCCTCTGTACTGTCCAACCCACAGTGTGGCACTCCATCAGTACCGTCACTCCCACAGTGTGACACTCCCTCAGTACTGTCCCTCCCACAGTGTGACACTCCTTCAATACTGTCCCTGCCACAGGGTCATACTCCCTCAGTACTGTCCATCCCACAGTGTCACACAGCCTCAGTACCGTACATCCCAAAGTGTGACACTCCCTCAGTGTGACATTCCCTCAATACTGTCCCTCCCACTGTGTGACACTCCCTCAGTACTGTCATCTCACACTGTGACATTCCCTCGGTACTGTTAATCGCTCAGTGTGAGACTCCTTCAATACTGTCCCTCCCACAGTGTTACACTCCCTCAATACTGTCCATCCCACAGTGTGACACTCCCTCAGTACTGTCCATCCCATGGTGTGACACTCCCTCGATACTGTCCATCCCACGTTGTGACATTCCCTCTGAACTGTCCATCCCACAGTTTGACACTCCCTCAGTACTATCCAAACCACAGTGTGACACTCCCTCAGTACAGTCCATCCCACAGTGTGAATCTCCCTCAGTGCTCTCCATCCCACGGTGTCACACTCCCTCAGTACTGTCCATCCCACAGTTTGAAACTCCCTCAGTACTGTCAATCCCACAGTGTGAAACTCCCTCAGTACTCTCCATCCCACGGTGTCACACTCCCTCAGTACTCTCCATCCCACACTGTGACACTCCCTCAGTACTGTCCATCCCACAGTGTGACACTCCCTCAGTACTGTCCATCCCACAGTGTGACACTTCCTCAGTAGTCTCCATCCCACTGTGTGACACTCCCTCAGTACTGTCCATCGCACAGTCTGACACTCCCTCAGTACTGTCCATCCCACAGTGTGACACTCCCTCAATACTGTACACCCCACAGTGTCACACAGCCTCAGTACCGTACATCCCAAAGTGTGACACTCACTCAGTGTGACATTCCCTCAATACTGTCCCTCCCACAGTGTGACACTCCCTCAGTACTGTCATCTCACACTGTGACACTCCCTCGGTACTGTCAATCCCACAGTGTGACACTCCTTCAATACTGTCCATCCCACCGTGTGACACTCCCTCAGTACTGTCCATCCCACAGTGTGACTCTCCCTCAGCACCGTCCATCCCACGGTGTGACACTCCCTCAGTAACGTCCATCCCACGGTGTGACACTCCCTCAGTACTGTCCATCCCACAGTGTGACACTCCCTCTATACATTCCATCCCACAGTGTGACACTCCCTCAGTACTGTCCATCCCACGGTGTGACACTCCCTCAGTACTGTCCATCTAATAGTGTGAAACTCCCTCAGTACTGTCCATCCCACTGTGTGACACTCCCTCAGTACTCTCCATCCCACGGTGTGACATTCTCTCAGTACTGTCCATCCCACAGTGTCACACAGCCTCAGTACCGTACATCTCAAAGTGTGACACTCCCTCAGTGTGACATTCCCTCAATACTGTCCCTCCCACAGTGTGACACTCCCTCAGTACTGTCATCTCAGTCTGTGACACTCCCTCGATACTGTCAATCCCACAGTGCGACACTCCTTCAATACTGTCCATCCCACAGTGTGACACTCCCTCACTACTGTCCATCCCACAGTGTGACACATCCTCAGTACTCTCCATCCCACAGTGTGACACTCCCTCAGTACTGTCTATCCCACGGTGTGACACTCCCTCAGTATCGTCCATCCCACAGTGTGACACTCACTCAGTACTGTCCCTCCCACAGTGTGACACTCCCTCAGTACTGTCCATCCCACAGTGTGACACTCCCTCTATACTTTCTATCCCACGCTGTGACATTCCCTCAGTACTGTCCATCCCACAGTCTGACACTCCCTCAATACTGTCCATCCCACAGTGTCACACAGCCTCAGTACCGTACATCCCAAAGTGTGACACTCCTTCAGTGTGACATTCCCTCAATACAGTCCCTCCCACAGTGTGACACTCCCTCAGTACTGTCATCTCACACTGTGATATTCCCTCGGTACTGTTAATCGCTCAGTGTGAGACTCCTTCAATACTGTCCCTCCCACAGTGTGACACTCCCTCAGTACTGTCCATCCTACGGTGTGACACTCCCTCAGTACAGTCCATCCCACAGTGTGACACTCCCTCAGTACTGTCCATCCCATGGTGTGACACTCCCTCGATACTGTTCATCCCACGGTGTGACACTCCCTCAGTACTGTCCATCCCATGGTGTGACACTCCCTCGATACTGTCCATCCCACGTTGTGACATTCCCTCTGTACTGTCCAACACACAGTGTGGCACTCCATCAGTACCGTCACTCCCACAGTGTGACACTCCCTCAGTACTGTCCCTCCAACAGTGTGACACTCCCTCAGTACTGTCCATTCCACAGTGTGACACACCCTCAGTACTGTCGATCCCACAGTGTGACACTCCATCAGTACTGTCCATCCCACAGTGTGACATTCCGTCAGTACTGTCCATCTCACAGTGTGACACCCCCTCAGTGCTGTCCATCTCACAGTGTGACACCCCCTCAGTACTGTCCATCGAACGGTGTGACACTCCCTCAGTACTGTCCATCCCACAGTGTGACACTCCCTCCGTACTGTCCATCCCATGGTGTGACACTCCCTCAGTACTGTCCATCTCACGGTGTGAAACTCCCACAGTACTGTCCATCCCACAGTGTGACACTCCCTGAGTACTGTACATCCCATGGTGTGACATTCCCTCAGTACTGTCCATCCCAGAGTGTGACACTCCCTCAGTACTGTCCATCCCACAGTGTCACAAAGCCTCAATACCATACATCCCGAAGTGTGACACTCCCTCAGTGTGTCATTCCCTGAGTACTGTCATCTCATACTGGAACATTCCCTCGGTACTGTCAATCTCACAGTGTGACACTCCTTCAATACTCTCCATCCCAGAGTGTGACACTCCCTCAGTACCGTCCATCCCACAGTGTGACACTCCCTCAGTAATGTCCATGCCACAGCTTGACACTGCCTCAGTACTGTCCATCACACGGTGTGACACTCTCTCTGTACTGTCCATCCATCGGTGTGACACTCCCTCACTACTGTACATCCCACGGTGTGACACTCCCTCAGTACTGTCCATCCCACAGTGTGACACTCTCTCAGCACTGTCCATCACACAGTGTGACACTCCTCAGTACTCTACATGCCGCAGTGTGACACTCCCTCAGTACTGTCCATCCCACAGTGTCACACAGCCCCAGTACCGTACATCCCAAAGTGTGACATTCCCTCAGTGTGACATTCCCTCAATACTGTCCCTGCCACAGTGTGACACACCCGCAGTACTGTCATCTCAGACTGTGACACTCCCTCGGTACTGTCAATCCCACAGTGTGACATTCCTTCAATAATGCCCATCCCAGAGTGTGACACTCCCTCAGTACTGTTCACCCCACAGTGTGACACTCCCTCAGCACCGTCCATACCACGGTGTGACACTCCCTCAGGACCGTCCATCCCACAGTGTGACACTCCCTCAGTACTGTCCATCCCACAGTGTGACACACCCTCAGTACTGTCATCTCACATTGTAACACTCCCTCAGTACTGTCCATCCCACAGTGTGACACTCCCTCAGTACCGTCCATCCAACAGTGTGACACACCCTCAGTACTGTCCATCCCACAGTGTGACACTCCGTCAGTACTGTCCATCCCAGTGTGACCCTCCCTCAGTACCGTCCATCCCACAGTGTGACACTCCCTCAGTACTGTCCATCCCACAGTGTCACACAGCCTCAGTACCATACATCCCAAAGTGTGACACTCCCTCAGTGTAACATTCCCTCAATACTGTTCCTCCCACAGTGTGACACTCCCTCACTACTGTCATCTCACACTGTGACACTCCCTCGGTACCGTCCATCCCACAGTGTAACACTCCCTCAGTACTGTCCCTCCCACAGTGTGACACTCCCTCAGTACTGTCCATCCCACAGGGTGACACTCCCTCAGTACCGTCTATCCCACATTGTGACACTCCCTCAGTATCGTCCATCCCACAGTGTGACACTCACTCAGTACTGTCCCTCCCACAGTGTGACACTCCCTCAGTACTGTCCATCCCACAGTGTGACACTCCCTCTATACTTTCCATCCCACGCTGTGACATTCCCTCAGTACTGTCCATCCCACAGTCTGACACTCCCTCAATACTGTCCATCCCACAGTGTCACACAGCCTCAGTACCGTACATCTCAAAGTGTGACACTCCCTCAATGTGACATTCCCTCAATACTGTCCATCCCACAGTGTGACACTCCCTCTATACTTTCCATCCCACGCTGTGACATTCCCTCAGTACTGTCCATCCCACAGTGTGACACTCCCTCTATACTTTCCATCCCACGCTGTGACATTCCCTCAGTACTGTCCATCCCAGAGTGTGACACTCCCTCAGTACTGTCCATCCCGCAGTGTCACATAGCCTCAGTACCGTACATCTCAAAGTGTGACACTCCCTCAGTGTGTCATTCCCTCAGTACTGTCATCTCATACTGTGACATTCCCTCGGTACTGTCAATCCCACAGTGTGACACTCCTTCAATACTCTCCATCCCAGAGTGTGACACTCCCTCTGTACCGTCCATCCAACAGTGTGACACTCCCTCAGTAATGTCCATGCCACTGTTTGACACTGCCTCAGTACTGTCCATCACACGGTGTGACTCTCCCTCTGTACTGTCCATCCATCGGTGTGACACTCCCTCACTACTGTACATCCCACGGTGTGACACTCCCTCAGTACTGTCCATCCCACAGTGTGACACTCTCTCAGCACTGTCCATCACACAGTGTGACACTCCCTCAGTACTGTCCATGCCACAGTGTGACACTCCCTCATTACTGTCCATCCCACAGTGTGACACTCCCTCAGTACTGTCCATCCAATGGTTTGACACTCCCTCAGTACTGTCCATCCAATGGTTTGACACTCCCTCAGTACTGTCCATCTCACAGTGTCACACAGCCTCAGTACCGTACATCCCAAAGTGTGACATTCCCTCAGTGTGACATTCCCTCAATACTGTCCCTCCCACAGTGTGACACACCCGCAGTACTGTCATCTCACACTGTGACACTCCCTCGGTACTGTCAATCCCACAGTGTGACACTCCCTCAGCACCGTCCATACCATGGTGTGACACTCCCTCAGTACCGTCCATCGCACAGTGTGACACTCCCTCAGTACTGTCCATCCCACAGTGTGACACACCGTCAGTACTGTCATCTCACACTGTGACACTCCCTCAGTACTGTCCATCCCACAGAGTGACACTCCCTCAACACCGTCCATCCCACGGTGTGACACTCCCTCAGTACCGTCCATCCAACAGTGTGACACTCCCTCAGTACTGTCCATCCCACAGTGTGACACTCCCTCAGTACCATCCATCCCACAGTGTGATATTCCCTCAGTACCGTCCATCCCACAGTGTGACACTCCTTGAGTACTGTCCATCTCACAGTGTGACACTCCCTCCGTACTGTCCATCCCACAGTGTGACACTCCCTCAGTACTGTCCATCCCACAGTGTGACACTCCCTCAGTACCATCCATCCCACAGTGTGACACTCCCTCAGTACTGTCCCTCCCACAGTGTGACACCCCCTCAGTACAGTCCATCCCATAGTGTGACATTCCCTCAGTACTGTCCATCCCACAGTGTGACATTCCTTCAGTACTCTCCATCCCACAGTCTGACATTCCCTAAGTACTATCCCTCCTACGGTGCAGTGTTTCCTGATTGCAGCCCCTCACACAGTGCAGCAAACTTCCCAGATCCTCTTCCCTAACCCAACCCCCCTCTTTCTCCTTGGCTTGTTGACAAGACGTGGGGCTGCTTCACTGTTGCCGTGCCTCCATCAAAGTTTAAGCTGTTGTTTGTGGATATTCATGCAAGACCTCTTGGGCTAAATCTGCCATTCTTTTTGTCCGCCCATCTCCCTGGGCAGCCAATGTCACAGAGACTGGTGCACAGTGCTTGTCAGTGGACAGGGGTCTGTTCTGAGCTTGTGGTAAACAAATCAGGGGCATATCCCTTTGCTTGTTTACTACTATAAAGCTGCCTTGAATCCACACCCAAAACTCTGATCACCTCTTCTTGTGAGAGCTGCTGATTGACATGACTGCTTTCTGTTTCTGTTATAGACTTCCACTATTTTACTTTTTATTCATTGCCTGTGATGTTGACCTCCAGAAGCCCCCTGGAATTTTAGGAATGTAGAGGTCGTAACCCTGACAACAGGCTTTCCACACCCCCTGTCCTTTTCTCCAGCTGCTTCAGTCAGTGCTGATCCTGGACACAGCTCACCAGCACGTATGTGTGTGTGTCTCTGTTTCACAGCGAGGTTGCGGCATCCAACTGATCAAAGCTTGGGAGAAGGGTGTGGTAGAGGATGAAGATGGAAAAGGGCAGGAGGAAGGAGGGAAGGGAGAGCTGGTTAAAAATAAGGTGAAGGAAGTGGAAGGGAAAAGGAGGACAGAGAAAGGATGAAGGGAGGAACAAGGAGGAAAGAGAGAAGAAAGAGAAGAGGGTAAAAGAAAGAAGGAGAAAGGAAGAAGGAGCGATGCTGGGAGAAGGAAGAAAGAGGAGGTGATGGAGGGATGTGGGAGAAGGAAGAGAGAAGAGGTCAGGTCAACTTTGTAAAAGTCTCAGTCTCATGCAGAGTCAAAGCTGCCTCAGCAGGAATCCCCAACAGATCTCCCTGGGCTGGGCAACACTCACTGCTTCAGGAAGGGGCTGGGTTGATGGACTGCTCTCTGCCTCAGAGACCGACTCCCTTCACACTCCAGTGATAATTTTGGCAGAGCTGAGAGAGTGCAGCACATTCGGGGAGGTTGGAGTCAGGAGTGGAGAGGGGGGAAAGATGTGTGGCAGGGGTCTAGTGCAGTGGCAGTAGTGGTTGAGAGCAAGAGGAGACATTGTACAAGAATCTGGTGAGGCCAGTACTGTTTTGGCTACCCTGTCAAAGGAAATATGTCATTAAGGTGAAGAGAATGCAAAGATGATTTACAAGAATGTTCCCAGGACTCAGGAAGCTGTTTTATCGGGAGAGGCTGGGCAGACTAGGACTTTATTCCTTGGAGCACAGGAGAATGGGAGTGATCTTACCCTGTAACATGAGAGAGAGAAGCTAAAATCAGGTATATCAGTATTACAGTGGATTAAAGGAAATTATAGGCACATGAGAGAGGAGCTGGCCAACACTGACTGGAAGGGGACACTAGCAGGGATGGTGGCATAACAGCAATGGCTGGAGTTTCTGGGAGCAATTCAGAAGGCACAGGATAGATAAATCCCAAAAATAAAAAAGTATTCTGAAGGCAGGATGACACAACTGTGACTGTCGAGGGAAGTCCAAGACAACATAAAAGCCAAGGAGAGGGCATATCTTAAAGCAAAAAAATAGAGGGAAGATTTTAAAAGCAACAGAAGGCAAGTACAAAAGCATAAGGAAGGAAAAGATGGAATATGAAAATAAGCTAGCCAATAATATGGCAGAGAATACCCAACATTTTTACAGATATATACAGAGTAAAGGAGAGATGAGAATAGATTTTGAACTGCTAGAAAATGATGCTGGAGAGGTAGTAAAGGGCGATAAGGAAATGGTGGATGAACTGAGAAAATATTTTGCATCAATCTTCACTGTGGGAGATACTACCAGTATGCTGGAAGTTCAAGAGTGTCGGGAACAGAAGTGAGTGTGGTTGCTATTACTTGGGAGAAGATGCTTGGGAAGCTGGAAGGTCTGAAGTCTCCTGGACCAGTTAGACTACACCCCAGGGTTTTGAAAGAAGTAATTGAAGAGACTGTGGAAGCACCAGTAATGATCTTTCAAGGATCACTAGATTCTGGCATGGCTCTGGAGGACTGGAAAATTGCAGATATCACTCCTTTCTTCAACAATCAGTGGACGTTGGGGACTTGGATTTTCGGAAGGCCTTTGACAAGGTGCTGCTCATGAGGCTGCTTAACAAGATAAGAGCACATGGTCTTACAGGAAAGATACTAGCATGGATAGAAGATTAGCTGATTAGCAGGAGGCAAAGAGTGGGAACAAATGGACCCTTATCAGGTTGGCTGTTGGTGACTAGTGGTGTTCCACAGGGGTCAGTGTTGGGACTGCTTCTTTTTATATTATATGTCAATTATTTGGATGACAGAATTGATGTATTCTTGGCCAAGATTGCAGACAATAGGAAGATAGGTGGAGGGCAGTTAGTTTGGAGGAAGTAGAGAGACTACAGGAGGATTTAGACAGATTAGAAGAATGGGCTAAGAAGTGGAAGGTGGAATACAGTGTCAGGAATTATATGGCCATGCACTTTGGTAGAAGAAGTAAAAGTGTGGATTATTTTCTAAACATGGAGAAAATTCAAAACTCTGATGTGCAAAGGGACCTTGGAGCCCTTGTGCAGGCTTCCCTAAAGGTTAACTTGCTTATTGAGTCGGTGGTGAGGAAAGCAAATGCAATCTTAGCATTCGTTACAAGACGACTAGAATATAAAAGCAAAGATGTAATGTTGTAGCTTTATAAAACACCAATGAGTATTGTGAGCAGTTTTGGGTCCCCTGTCTAAGAGAGGATGTGCTGACATTGGAGATGGTTCAGGGGAAATTCATGAGAATGTCCCGGTAATAAAAGGGTTAACATACGAGGAGCATTTGATGGCTCTGGGCCTATACTCATTGGAGTTTAGAGGAATAAGGGGGTATCTCATTGAAACTTATCTAATGTTGAAAGCCCTGACAGATCGGATGTTGGGAGGTGTTCCCTATAGTGGGGAAGTCTCGGTGCAGAGGACACAGCCTCAGAGTGGAGAGATGACAATTTAGAAAGGAATTCATTGCTGCAGGCAGCTGCGGAGGCCAGATCATTGTATATAAGGCGGAGGTTGATATGTTCTTGGTTAGTCAGGGCATGAAATGTTACGGGGATAAGGCAGGGGAATGAGGTTAAGAGGGAAAATGGATCAGCTCTAATGAAATGGCAGAGCCGACTCGATGGGCTGAATGACCTAATTCTGCTCCTCTGCCTCATGGTCTTATGAAGGGAAGGAATAGGGTGAATACACAGCCTTCATCATAAGGTAAAGGAACCAAAAAGTAGAGGACATGGGTTTAAGGTGGGAGGGGTAAGGATTAAAAGGGACCTAAAGGACAAACATTTCGCACAGAGGATGGCGCCTGTATGAAATGAGCTGCCAGAGAAATGGTTGAGCCAGATACTGGTCATTTATAAGACACTTGGACAGGAAAGGCTTTGAGGGCTAGGAGCCAAATGAATGCAAATGGAAGTAGCAAGGTGAGCACCTTGGTTGCCATGAGTGAGTTGGTTGAAGGGCCTTCTCCTGTGCTCAGTCACTCTAAGGGACACATGCTGGCAATGGATAGACAGAGTGTGGATGATGACTGAGGGCCACTGGGCCTGCCCCAGCTGAGGATGGGGGTTTGTGTGACCACTGGCAGCCTGGGCAGCAAAAGCAGGAACATGTGTATAATTCCTGAAAAGTGGCCTGCTGCACTCAAAGCAAGCCAGGAATCACTTCAGGCAATAGATCTGTGGTTGGGACTTGCTCCTTTGAGTGTGAAGAGCTGTGTGTTTAAGACCCGCCCCTGGCATATCATTGGACTGCTGCACTGTCAGAGATAATGCTAGTCAGTAGACCAAAGGCAGGCCTACCCAGGGCATGAGACTAAAGTAAACCAAGGGTATTCTCTCTCTCTGTCTAAATCAACATTTACCCCCTCAATGAATATCACTAACATCAGCTGGTCAGAGTTGCAACCCTTTGTGTGGGATTCTGCTGTGTGTTCACTGTCTGCCATATGTTGTACATTAGAGGCTGCACTTCAACATCAATTATAGTCACAGAACAACCAACCAAAATTCCCCTCTAAGCTAGTCCCATTGGCTCCTTACTGTGCAAAACTTTCCTATCTATATACCTGTCCAGGTACCTTTCAGGGGTCGGCAACCTTGTTGCCTCTGTGGGCCGGATCATGTATAAATGAGCGGACAGTGGGCCAGATAAATGCCGTAAAAACTTGAAATATAGGAATTATCCATTTAAATACATCTAGTTATGTTTGGCCTCTAATTAATGAATAATGCATGCTAGAAATTCATTTGTGCTTAAGGTTGCCTACCCCTGTTTTAAATAATGATAGAATTTGTCTTACTGAATGGCAGAACAGTTTCAGGGCTAAAAGTCCACCACTATTCCTACCCCATGTGTGTAAAAACCCTTAGGGCTCCCTGAGGAATGGCAGGGAATTAAAGCTCTGACAGACTACAAGATCAGGCAGAAAACTGATGACAGCGATGCCCCTCCACCAGACAGGCTTAACAATTTCTTTGCCCACTTCGAAGCATCAAACACTACAGCAAGGGGGAGAGCCAGTCCCTTTTTACCATCTGACCAGCCGGCTCCAATCATTGATCCAGAGCAAACACGGAGGACCCTTGCCAGGGTCAACCCATGAAAAGCGGGAGGTCCCGACAACATCCCTGGACGTGTGCTCAAGGAATGTGCTGATGTATTAGCAGATGTCCTGACAGACATTTTCAACATCCCCCTTAGTCAAGCTATTGTCCCCAGATGCTTCAGAACCTCCACAATCATCCCTGTAGCAAAGAAATCAGTTGTAGCCTGTCTGAATGATTACCGTCCCGTTGCCCTGACCCCCATGTGATGAAATTTTTTGAACGGCTTGTCAAGCCTCATATCACAGCCAGCCTCCCCTCATCACTGGATCCTCTACAGTTTGCTTATCGTCCAAATCGCTCTACGGAGGAGGCAATATCCACCACACTGCACACAGTTCTCTCTCACTTGAACAACAAAGACACTTATGCCAGAATCCTGTACATTGATTTTAGTTCAGCGTTCAATACCATCATCCCGCAGAGACTAGTGCAGAAACTGTTGCTGCTTGGCCTTAGCACTGCCATGAGTCGCTGGATTCTGGATTTCTTGACAGAGAGACCACAGTCAGTCCGTGTTGGCAGGAACATCTCTGACTCCATCACACTGAGCACTGGATCCCCACAAGGCTGTGTGCTTAGCCCCTTGCTGCTTACACTGCTAACACATGACTGTGCAGCCAGATTCAAGGAGAACCTGATCATTGAATTTGCAGATGATACCACAGTGGTCGGGCTCATCAGCAAAAATGATGAAACAATGTACAGGGGGGAGGTCAAACACCTAGAGAGCTGGTGCAGGGATAACAACTTGATGCTTAATGTCACCAAAACCAAGGAGATGATCGTCGATTTCAGACAGTCTCAGCCTGAGCACACACCCCTCAGCATCAGCAGCTCCACAGTGGAGAGAGTGGAAAACATCAAGTTCCTTGGGGTGCAGATCTCGGACAATCTCACCTGGTCCAGGAACACCACTGGGATTGTGAAACGGGCCCAGCAGAGATTGCACTTTCTAAGGAAGCTTAAACAAGCATCACTCCCCACTAACATCTTAACTACATTCTACAGAGGTGTGGTTGAGAGTGTGCTGACCTTTTGCATCGCAACCTGGTACTCCAGCTGCAGTGCTGTCGATAAAAAAGCCTTGCAGAGGGTGGTTAGGGGAGCAGAGAAGGTTATTGGGGTCTCCCTACCTTCTGTCCAAGACCTCTTTCAGAATCGATGCCTCCAGAAGACACAGTACATCATTAAAGACCCCTCACACCCTCTCCATGATCTGTTTGTTCTTCTGCCATCAGGCAAACGTTACAAGAGCATCAAAACTAAAACCACAAGGCTACTAAACAGTTTCCTCCCACAGGCAGTCAGACTGCTAAATAGCTGATCCACCTGACTCTGCTTTGGACACTTTAACTTGCACTGGACACTTATAACTTGATTTTAACTGACATGTGGCTGTTGTGTTTTACTATTTATTGTTACGTTTATTATTTAGTATTGCGTTTGTTATGATTGCACTGCCCCTGAGGAAAGCTGTCTCATTCTGCCCTGCAGAGCTGATCTATGGTTAAAACGACAATAAAGTTTTTTGATTTGATTTGAATGGCTACTTGCGCCCATGACCAGTCCAGGTGCATTGACAGAAATTACTCTCGTGTCGTGGTGAAACACAGTTCCGTCAGTGCCTCGTTTAGTACGGAAAGCTGACGGGTGCGCCCATCTCACATTAAATCAAAGCTTGCTCCGAACTCAGGGGCTTCGGCTGCTGCTGGAACCCACCTTTGATTTAAGATTGGTGGAATTTCACGAGATGTGTTCTCCCTGAGAGAATACTGAAAAATAATTACTGCCGCAAGTTCGAAATTAAAATCCGGAACGGCACAAAACGCACGGAAGATCTGAAGGATCCCTGGCAAGGAAGATGTAGTCCTTGTAAATACACTCCACATGCTAGTTACGGTCTCTTACCACAAACTGGAGAGAAATCTCTTTAACTATTTTCTACTAGATATGTTGCAAATTAATTTTAAGACAGCGCATTAAAGCAGAAATTTGCTGGTGTTCAGTATTATTCTACTGTCCCACTGCTATTGTGTTACATCTACAACAAGGTAATTTATTAAGTGTTTGCAGAATTATATTTGCTCAAAAACTTTGTGATCCCAGAACTGTTAACCCTGTAACTGGACAGACTTCTCCTTTCATTTAATTATCGGAGTGTTTCTTGGCAAACCCCTGGGTGGATCTATTGAGAACGTTCTTCAATTACTTTGTTTTCTTTTGCGCTCTGAGCAGTCAAGATGTTGACATGGGGAGATACACGGGGTAGACAGGGTCAGCAGCAGAAATGACATCTCCCAACTACTCTGTAAATTTATAACGAGGCAGAATTGGCCAAGGAACTCGAAACACACACACAAAAAAAGCACAGCTCAAAGCCGGAGCCATGAGTGGATAACGTAAACAATATCCCATTCTCTCCTGGAAGACAACCCCTTGAGCCCGTGCCTATCATTCAGTGAGATCATAGCTAATCGGGGACCCAGTTCTACATTCCTAACTTCTCCCTGCACAGCTTTCTGTATATTTGGCTAATCAAAATGTACCCTCGCTCTGCTGAGAGGCCAAGGAGATTTACCAGAATGTCGATACGACTGGAGGGGTCTTGTCATGAGGAAAAGTAGAATAGGCAGCGGTTGGTTTTCTTGGGAGCACGGAAGGCTGAGGGGAGAGCTAGAAAACATTGAGGGAGTAAATACTCCTGCTTCCCCAAACGAGAGGTTCAAAACCCAGGGGGCAGGGATGGAGGGATTGGAGAGGTGGTGAGAGTGGCAAAACTCACTTCCTGAGGGGGCAATGGAGGGCAAAACCTGCACCACATTTAAACAGTTCTAAAGGTCTGGGACCTGCAGGGGCCTGGATCGTGGGATTAAAGAAGGTCATTTTAATTTTTTGACCATCATTGACAGATTGGTGATAACATACCCTCCTTGTTGACGATCAACACTAGCGCACCTCAGGGATGTGTGCTTAGCCCACTGCTCTACTCTCTCTATACTCATGACTGTGTGGCTAGGCATAGCTCAAATACCATCTATAAATTTGCTGATGATACAACCATTGTTGGTAGAATCTCAGATGGAGACAAGAGACCGTACAGAAGTGATTTATATCAACTACTTGAGTGGTGTCGCAGAAACAACCTGGCACTCAGTGTCAGTAAGATGAAAGAGCTGATTGCGGACTTCAAGAAGGGTAAGATGAAAGTGGAAAGAGTGAGCAATTTCAGGTTTCTGGGTGTCAAGATCTCTGAGGATCTAACCTGGTCCCAACATATCAATGCAGCTATAAAGAAGGCAAGACAGCGACTATACTTCATTAGGAATTTGAAGAGATTTGGTTTATCACCTAAGACACTCGAAAACCTCTTTAGATGTGCCACGGAGAGCATTCTGACAATCTACAGCACTGTCTACTATGGGGGGCGGGGGGGAGGTTTTGCTACCGAACAGGACCGAAAGGAGCTGCAGAAAATTGTAAAATTAGTCAGGTCGTTCTTGGGTACTAGCCTCCGTAGTACCTGAGACATCTTCAAGGAGTGATGCCTCAGATAGTCAGTGTTCTTTATTAAGGACCCCCATCACCCAGGACATGCCCTCTTCTCATTGTTACCATCAGGTAGGAGGGACAGGAGCCCGAAGGCACACACTCAACGATTCAGGAACAGCTTCTTCCCCTCTGCCATCTGATTCCTAAATGGACTTTGAAACCCATGAACACCACCTCACTTTTTTTTAATACATGGTATACTATTTCTGTTTTTGCACTATTTTTAATCTATTTAATATACATATAATATATATACTTACTTTAATTGATTTACTTATTTATTTTCATTCTATATTTCATGTATTGCTTTGAACTGCTGCTGATAAGTTAACAAGTTTCTCGACACGTGCCGATGATAATAAACCTGATTCTGATTCTGACGATGGGCTGAATAGCCTCTGTGCATTTTAAATATTCTGTGAGACCCTAATCATTCTCAAAATGAGCAATTGTCCCAGAGATAGTGGCAATTTGTGAAAATAAGTTCCACATTTCAGGCTCTCTGTGTATGTGGCACATCTTCACCCAACCTGGCTTCTCAAATGCCCAGCTCTAACTCATCCAGCACCCCTCATCATCAGAGGCTGATCAGCAGCATGGCCAGAAGGTTTTCTACAAATGGAGAATGTCACAAAGTGCCTCAGTGGTTGTGGACTGTACCAAAGGGAGCCTGTCTCTTGGTTGCTTGGGCAGGATTTGCAAAGCTTCGGGTGCAACACATAAAGCTCCTGGGTTGTCCCCTGAAATGAGAGTGGAGCCAATCCCATACATCAGAGATGACGTGTGGTCTAATGGGGGCAAGTCCTGGGGCTGCACAAGTACCTTAGACGCTAGGAGTGTGGAACTCAAAGATGCAGCTGTTTCTGATGCTCCAAATGACAGTGAATGTGCAGCTTTCTAGTTGTGATCTGCACTCTCCGTAAGTGAGGAGAAACCTACCCACAAAAAGGTGCCCCAGCTGCAGTCTTTGAAAACCATGTCATGTAATTTTACTTGTTGGTATCCAATTGTCCCATTAACAACACAACACAGAACATTGTCAGAAGTTTTCAGAAATCCTCTTTATAAAATACATGTTCAGAGAATATTGTTAAATTTACAAAGCTGTCTGCACCAATAAAACAAATGTGGACTTCCCTCAGTGCTTTGCCAACAGCCTTCACTTCCAGCAGACAGCAGTTCGGGAACAAAAGAACTCGACTGAGTGATCCCACGACGTGTTAAGAAAGAAATTGGCTAATCCAAACCGCCACCCTCAATCAAAGAGCCTCCAACAAACCTGGACAGGGACAGGAGACTCACTTTCCTTCCTGCCCTGAGCAGTCCTCTCCCCATAATGTACCACCCAGTTTATTTAAGTACTGCCTTTCAAGACATGCAGCTCCTAATGTTCTGCCTGTGGAGCAGTGCAAAATGCAATGATAAGAGAAAATGCTGGACATACTCATGAGGTCATGGGGTATCATCGGAAAGGTCACTAATCTGAAACATTAACTCTGTTTCTCCCTCCACAGACACTGACTGACCTGCAGAATTTTTCCAGCATTTTCTGCTTTTATTTCAGATTTCCAAAATCTGCAGCTTTTTTGATTGCTACCTGACACTGGAGTGAGAAAAAGAGTTAGCAAAGCAAGCAGTCTGTTTGCAAATGCTGATTTATACTCAACCGATCAAGGCAGAGTTATGTAAAAAACTGTTCCTTAGTACTCCCTAGTAGCTGCAAGAAGCTTGGTGCTCTCCTAAATATGGAAGCTCATTTTGTTAGCACCCACACACCCATCTCCCAAAACCATCACTCACTCCTCCGTTCATCCATTGTCATCTACAGATTGTCCCAGGGTCATTTTGTGATGTCCTTAAATTGGGACGGTTCCACAGCCTGGTTATTGTCGAGTGGGGACGTCCATTGACTTTCATTCCACATCAGCAAGGTTTCCTCACAATCTATAATCAGATAGCTATACCCAAGTCTGTCACTTTGTTTCGAATGAAATAACCCAATCCTATTAATATTAGTGATAGCGTTGAACAATTAACATGGAATCAAGCTCTCATGAAAAATGGGTAAGGAATTGTTGAATAACATTTGGATTTCACTTTCATTTGGTGTGTTATGCACATGATGTATACAGCACTAACCCTCACCCAGAAAGCCAAACTACAAGGGGTGATTGATAAGTTCTGCATAGTCACTCAAAGAGTTGAACTGCACGTGCATGTAACGAAAGCTGTATAACTCATCTCCTTCCACCTTAGGCCACAGACTTATCAATCACCCCTGCTGCGGACCCTTTCTGGAGGTCCAAGATCCGTATGCTCCACAACCGCTGGACTAAGTGTGTAAATGTAGGAGGGGACTATGCTGAAAAATAGATGTGCTAGGTTTTCTAAAATTGACTCCTTCTACCTTAGGCCACAAACTTATCAATCACCCCACGTACGGTATTTTGCCAATTGAAACAGGAGTCAAGAGCTCGATAAGCAACAGCACTGCTGTAGACACAGCTGGGAAGAGAGCCAGTCCTCAGGGAACCCCGGAAATAAACAGGAAGTGCTGCAAACAGCCAGCAGACCAGGCGTGTCTGTGGAGAGAGGAACAGAGCCAGCATTTCAGGTCTGAGACCTACCAGACCTGGATTCTCAAAGATGGAGGCCAAAACCTGCACCACATTTAAACAGTTCTAAAGCTCTGTGAAAGGCAGGGATGAGGAGAAGGGTGTGGATGGGACACAAGGACTTCCAGAGGAGGACATGGCCTGCCTGTGACCAGTGTATGTGGTGAAGGGTGATCAGGGGACAGGGGCTGATATTACTCTTGCAGTCTCCATGATACTGACCATAGAAGAGCATGGCTGGAAGATGTTGTGTGCAAGCTGTCCCATTCCTAATCATTCCTCTATGTGCTCCTGCCTTTTCCAAGAGAAGGTTGGAGCTTGCCCCCAGAAGCTCTGACTTCTCCTGGCAGTGGAGGGATTGTGCACAGGGTGACCAGTGATGTTACCAGAGGATGCTGGGGCTGACACTTCAATTGTTGTGGACCCAGCTGTTCACAAGAAAGTTTCTGTGATCTGGGTAAGGGGACCAAATGTAGTATATCCAGGTCAGTTGATGATACTGTACTGGGTTGCAGTCTGACTTGTGACGGGGATGTAAAGAGGGTTCAGGGGATATGTAGACTGTCTGTGAATGGGCAAGGACATCGTAGATGGAAGATAATAGCACCCATTTTTGTAGAAAAAATGTATTACAAAGAGCAGGGCATTTTTTTTAAGTGGTGAGAGATTGAAAGGTAATGGTTTTCAGGTAGATTGAGGTGAAAGTTAGCAAGTGACCAGGAACACAATAGTTATGTTGGACCCATTGCGAGGGGAATTGTGTACAAGTGACCAGGAACACAGTCATGTTGGACTCATTACGAGGGGAATTGTGTACAAGCGACAAGGGACACAATAGTTATGTTGGACTCATTGCGAGGGGAATTGTGTACAAGCGACTAGGGACACAATAGCTATGTTGGACTCATTGCGAGGGGAATTGTGTACAAGCAACCAGGGACACAATAGTTATGTTGGACTCATTGCGAGGGTGATTGTGTACAAGCGACTAGGAACACAATAGTTATGTTGGTCTCATTGCGAGGGTGATTGTGTACAAGCGACAAGGAACACAATAGTTATGTGGGACTCATTACGAGGGGAATTGTGTACAAGCGACTAGGGACACAATAGTTATGTTGGACTCATTGCGAGGGGAATTGTGTACAAGCAACCAGGGACACAATAGTTATGTTGGACTCATTGCGAGGGTGATTGTGTACAAGTGGCATCTTGCTCAAGTTTCACTGGTTTGATTTTGAGGATCAGGAATGTGTCCATTGAGCAGAGATTAAGCAGATTGATTTTGTTCCTTGAGGTTAGAAGGATGAGGAGTAATCTGATTGAAACATGCATATTTCCATTATTCTCTTTCTCCATAGATGTGGCTCGGCCTTTCTGCTTCAATTTGCCTCATCTTTTCTCTTCTTCTCCAACCACAATTTCTTTAAAGTAATTGTTACATTCACGGCTTTGATCTCCACCCAGTCACAGACACTCCCTCTATTCTCTTCACCCCCATCTCTAGCAGTGGGTACAGGGCCCCTCCACTCCATCTCTACCTTCACCTTTTCTAGCCCAAACCCGGTAAGTGCTGGTAACTCCCTCGTAAACTTCTTCCGAGCAGTCAAACCCCCAGCTACCCACCCAACCCCAGCTGGAGGGGCCTGACTGCCCGCGAGGCTGCATGGCGGACAGAGACAGCCCTAGTGTCCTCTGCTCACTGGTTGTCAGAGTCAAAGTGTTCATGGGACCAATGGGCGGGTCGGGTGTCTCCACAGAAAGGGCTGTGTGCAGAGAAGCCGGAATCTTCCAGGGTTTCAGATCCTTGGGAAGGGAGAGAGCAGAATGTGTGTGGGAAGATGGGACCAGGGATTGCCCTGACCCACCTCCAGGTTAGTGATGAGCTTCAGAGTGAGCAGGAAGTTTCAGAAATTTGAGGGGCGGATCATCATGGTGACACTACGGAGGGAGTAGCTCGGACCCTTGAAGTAATGCCACTTTATCCCATTCAGCTTGCCCAGCTTCTGTCCCGCTGAGTAATAGATTCCATTCAGATTGGAAGGTCCACACGCATCAAACCACCAGCCTAGAAAAGTAGAGAGGGGTCAAGTGGTGATTAATGTGATGAATGGGACACAGGACAATGCATTCACCGGTTCACGGGATCTGTCACCCAACCCCTTCCCCTTCCAGTGGGTCCTGGCTCCAATGACCATGGTCCTCCACTGCCACACAAGTCATTCCAGTAGATCCCCATTTCCTGAGGTATTTAGTAATTTCCTCTCTCAGAAGGTGGTAGGTCCCTGGAATTCACTACCCTGGCAGGTTTGGGCAGCAGGATTATTGGGGGTAATTGAATAGGAGTTGCACAAGGTGTTGAATAAAATATGAGGGTATGTAAGGCTGTGAAATACTGACACAAGGTGAGATGAGGCTGGGACTGATCAGCCATGGAATGTCAGACTTGAGCTCTTGCACCAAAACAACCCCTTCGGCCCATAAGACTGTGCCAAACAGGAATGCCAGATTATCTTCTGCCTGCATGGTGATAGAGATGCCTCCACTCCCTGCATATTTGTGTGTCTTTTCAACACCACTACTGCAACTGTTTCC
This sequence comes from Mobula birostris, assembly GCF_030028105.1. Taxonomy (NCBI): domain Eukaryota; kingdom Metazoa; phylum Chordata; class Chondrichthyes; order Myliobatiformes; family Myliobatidae; genus Mobula; species Mobula birostris. The sequence continues at coordinate 37,410 of NW_027278424.1, read as the reverse complement.
ACCAGCATCCCTGGCAGTGCATTCCAGACATCCACCAGTCTCTGTGTAGAAAACTTGCCCAGTGCATCTCCCTTAAAATTTCCCCTCTCACTTTAAATACATGTCCTCTTAGTACATGAAATTTCTAGCTTGGGAAAAGATTCTGACTATCTAAGCTTCTCAATTTTATAAACTTCCATCAGATCTCTGAAGCTCCGGGTAAACTTCCCAAGTCTGTCCAACCTCTCCTAGTAGCCCTTCAAGTCTAGGTCCTCCGTCAGCTCTCCTCAAAAACCTGATATATTTGAAAGGCTCCATTTTCCTGTCCCCTCCCTGCTGCAAGGGGATCAGCGTCTATCTCCCAACAACTGAAGCTCCAAAGCCAGCGGCATTTCAGTAAACCTCTCTCCAAATGTTGTCACCTTGCAAGAGTGTGGATTCTAGAGCCAGTGCCAAATCAGTCACCACATCACTCATGCTTCTATCCTCTGTTTATTAAAGGCAGATTCCCTCTTTTTTGGAATAATTCTATCAATTCACTACAAAGCATCCATGCCAGGACACCAGTCTCAAAAACAGTTACTGACCAAAGCAGTAAGTCTGATCAAAACCTCTCACCACTAACCCACCTCTCCACAATTCCAACCACTACTATTTTATAATTTCCTGTCGGAGTCACCTTATGTACAGATACTCCGGTGCCTTGACTCACTTCATGGACATACAATCAATCTATGTATATAAGCTATCTTATGTACTTATATTTATTGAGTTTTATTAGTAGAGCTACTAGGACTTGATGTTTCAATCCCTATGGTAAGTCGGCACTCTCGATGTTGGCAGTGGGTTTGGAGTGGTGACAAGGAGGGAGGGTAGGTACGTCATCGGGGTCATCAGGTGGGCACCCTCCTTCTTTGACGTTTCGTTGATAAGCCCACGACGTCTCCAGAGGGCTCAACGGTGCTACCTGGCGTCCCAGATACACCCCCCTCAGTTCCATATCCTCCTGTCTTCATCTTGCAGCCCAGTTGTTGTCTTTCCTTTTCATCCAAATCCAATTGCTGCTTTCTTCTGCTGCATTTGACAAGGACTTGATTGCTTGTTGGAGGGAATAACCCCTCACCCCCATCTTCTTCAATAGACTAGTCGTAGATGTAGCAACGAATCCCCTGCATCCCACTTCTACAGGGAAAATCTTGGTCTTCCAGCCATTCTGGGCAGCGTCAGTTGCCAGTTCAGAGTACTTGGTCTTTTTCTTCTCATAAGCTTCTTCGACACCATCTTCCCATGGTACTGTCAATTCCACAATATATGCCAGCTTGGCTGTTATGGACCACAGGACCACGTCTGGCTGGAGTGTTGTATCTGCAATGTCTGGGGGAAACACAAGCCTTTTTTCCAAGTCCACATCCATTTTCCAATCCCGAGCAACCTGCAGAATGCTTACATCTTTTGATGTTATATGGTGGTCTGGAGGTTGGCCTGCTGGTACAAATCCTATAATGTGGACATTTATTGTGTTCTTTATCTTATTGTGTTTTTTTTGTGCTGCATCAGATCTGGTGTAACAGTTATTTCATTCTCCTTTAAACTTGTGGACTGGAAATGATATTAAAGTATCTTCAGTCTTGAATCTAGTTCACATAACTGGAGACACTATAACAAAGTGGAAGTATATACTTTGTGGGTCTCTCAGAGGCATTTAGCACAGAAACAGGCCCTTTTGACTCAACTACTCCATTCCGACCAAGGTATCACCCAAGTGAGTCCCATTGCCCAAGAACCTTCTAAACTTTACCTATCCATGTCCCTGTCCAACTGCTCCATTCCGATCAAGACACTCACCCAAGTGAGTCCCATTGCCCAAGAACTTTTTAAACCATTCCTATCCATGTCCCTGTCCAACTGCTCCATTCCGATCAAGGTGTCCATCCAAGTGAGTCCCATCGCCATCAGGCTTGTTGAGTGCAGCATAAAAAAAATAACTGAAATGCCACATTCCAAACCGAATTTACTGAAAAATATTGGACTTCTTCCAATGAACAAAACCATGACACCAGTCAATGGATTTCTTCCACAGAGAAAGCTCTTACATGGATCTACAAGAATCCTGATAGTGAAGAAGAGAAGGAACGGGCCACTGTTTAGTGGTGGTGTTTCTGCTCCACTCCATCCTCCACCTGTCCCCCTCTTCCTCGTTTCTATCCTGCTTCCCCTCAAATCCCACTCAGCTGCTGACCTCAGTCCTTCTAGTGGGAGTGGAATGTGTGAGTGTGTTCCACATTCCCACCCATTCTCCACAGAGGGAGTTTTCCCCTGAATGCCCCATTCCACTTGTGTCAGTATTCCTCAGTCCTGGTTTTGCCTAGCTGTAAGAAGTTTGAGATTATTTAGCAAAGTGACCACAGTGAGCCGAGGAGCGATTGGAAGTCTTGTGGGTTCATTAACTCAGCTCATAACCTTGAAGATCAGTTCCCTTTTGAGAAATGAACAGATCCATTAATCTCCTCCGTTCTGTGAATCTGCCTTTGTGGCAAAATTGCTTGTTCTTGTTCAACCTCATGTGAAAATGTTCATAGTGGAAACTGTGTGGATTTAATGTTGGTGGATGGACAGTGCAGCTGACTGTCTATACCCCGCTGGATCAGCTGTGGACAGACTTGAGCAGCAGGTTTCTAAGGTCATCAAAACTTTAACTTGGTCTTGAGAATGCTGCTTACGTGATGCTTTGTGTCTGTGATGCTGCTACAAGTAGTTGTTAATTTGCAGCTGTTCATACATGTACGTACATTGACAATGAAAGTGACTTTGACTTTGACACTAACCTCTCCCCAGATGCTAACAGACCCACTGAGCATTCAGTGCATTTTCTGCTTTTAGCCAGGATACAAAATGTTTCTGTGCACTTGGTCTGTCCTTTGTAAAACAGTCAGAAGATTTTGTTCTGGGCTGATTCTGTGGGTCTGGTCATCTGTTGTGTATGTCTGTGCAAAAACCCACTTTCTAGTGCCTGTTTGTGGATTTGCATTTGTGTGTCCTGACTGCACATCTATACGTACATGCATCTCTGGGCACCAGTGAGGGAGAGTATGAATGTTTGTGCGTGGGGAGAGTGTGGTGTGTGTGTGTGAGAGAGAGAGGAGGGGGGATTGAGATGTGTGTGTCTGTATCTGGGTGTGAGAAAGAGAAATGTATTTGGGTGCAGTGTGTGTGAGTGTGTGTGTGAGTGTGTGTGCATGAATGTATGTGTGTGAGTGTGTGCATGTGAGTGAGAGTGTGTGTGTGTGAGTGTGTGTGTCTGAGTGTGTGTGAGTATGCAAGTGAGAGTATGTGTGTGTGAGTGTGTGTGTGTGTGAGTGTGTCTGAGTGTGTGTGTGTGTGTGCTTGAATGTGTGTGAGTGTATGTGACTGTGTAAGTCTGTGTGTGTGAGTGTGTGCGTGAGTGTGTGTGTGAGTGAGTGTGTGTGTGTGTGTGTGTGTGTGTGAGTGAGTGTGTGTGAGTGTGTGTGAGTGTGTGTGAGTGAGTGTGTGAAGAGGATGTAGAGGAGTGAGAGGACAGGAGTTCGGGCAGCAGCCCAGTTGATGCAGGTTATGCAGGGTGAGTCTGTCAGTCCATCTCTGGACATGCACTGACTCTGCTCCTCAGTTACCTCTACCAGATGGTTGGGATGGTTCTGTAGAAAAGGCCAGACACAATTCTCCCCAAAATCTCTCTGAGGGAAGCCTGAGGATTAAACCTGCAGCCACAACACCGCCCTCCACCCCCCAAGATAAAGCAGCAGTCACTCACTTACCGCCTGTCAACATCTGGGCACATTTGCAGATACAGTTGTCGTGATCCAGGTCCTTGGTACTGAAGCTGGCTCCAGGTAGAACCAAACTGCTCTGCCTCCCTGCAGTGCCACTGAACCCCTTTAGGAAGAGCCTGGGGTGGGGAACAGGCAGAATAAGAAATGTCACAATTCTTAGTCAGTCGCTTGAAGTCTGCAACACAAGGTACCACTGCAAATTGAGAAGGTCAAGAGGCAGCCAGAGCTCATTGGAAGAACCATTTTCTGGACTCTGACAGGCTCAGTGCTACACCAGGCCTGTGGGAGGCTGAGTAAGCCATCTGAAACTGAAAAAACAACAAGGCCTCTGGAGCAGGCACAAACACCAAAACACGGCAGACAAATGCTTTTGACGCACATCCAGCGTCTGGGCAGAGGAGAGGAGACGGGGGATCACACAGATGTCAGAGATGTTGGAATGTTGGACTTCTGACGTATGGATGCAGCAGCCTCTCAGGAGCCCAAAAAAAGGTGCTTTTCTCTTTTTAAAACGTCCTTTTTACAATCGCAGGACAATGTTGGACATTAGGAACTTTAGAAACTGCAGGTTTTAACCAATCAATGAGCTGCTCATTGGTGGAGGAGTGGAGGAGTGGAGGAGTGGTGGAGCTGGATTTGGTGCAGAGCGTGTTACTGCCGACTACAGGAAGGCATCAGAGTCAATGCATGAAGGTGGTGTGCATCCTAACTGTAGAGAGATTGTCATGGATGTTTCTCTTGCAATTCCAAGACCCTGTTGGACATTGACAACAACATGCTGCAAGTCTGTTTCCCTTGCTTATTGACAAGACAGATGGTGGGGTCAACTGAGGCAGAGCCCTGTGGCAAACAGCAGGGAGCCTAGGTTGAAGTGAGGACTAGGCCTAAAGCCGCGGGCTTGCCTGTTGCAGGAGTCCAGGAGAGGGGACATTAGAGGAGTCCCTGTTGGGTTGGGGGATGGCTCTCCCATCATTGCTGCCCTCCAGTGGTCAATCAGTGCAATGACAAGCTGAACTGCTTGCATGCACATGTTCGCCCGTGGACTACTGAGAACTCTCTGTTCTTGCCAGTTTACACACATGCACTATCAATTTACAGGAAATGTAACTCGGGCTATATATACAGTGTATATATTTTTATCTGACTGATTACGTGTTATCTTATATATGCTATATGTGCCGGAGCTGTATATGTATGGTATGTTGGTACTGTATTTTGCACCTTGGCCCCGGAGTAATGCTGTTTTGTTTGACGGTATTCATCACCATTCATGTGTGGTTGAATGATAATTGAACTTGAATTATGATGACTTTCAATTAAAGAGGCAAATCCAATTGTGGAGATTACAAAGTGGGCTCCCTGCTGTTTGCCACAGGGATCTGCCTCAGTTGTCCCCTTTGGGTGCCTGAGCACCTTCTCCAGTATACAGAGCATGTTCTGCCCACGAGGAGACACAGTGGACATGATCCTCCCTGTACATTGGGATCTCAGCAGAAAAAGGGAGGAGAACCAACCATTGTCCCGTAACTCTGTCACACCAACTGGTCTCTCCTGTGTGGACTTTGTCTACCCTTCCCACTGGCTCCAGAAAGCAGCCAGTATAGTCAACACCGTTCACTCTCTCCCTCCGCCCCCATCGTCCATTGGGCCAAAGACACAAAAGATGAAGGGCTCAAGCAACCAGACTCAAGGAAAGCTTCATCCCATTGTTTCCAGACACTAAAAGTTCAAAGTTCAAAGTAAATTTATAATCAAGATACATATATGTCACCATAAACAACCCTGAGGTTCTGCTTCTTGCGGGCATACTCAGTAAATCCATAATAAAATAATAACCATAACCATAATAGAATCAATGAAAGACTGCACCAACGGAGTGTTCAACCAAAGTGCAAAAGACAACAGACTGTGCAAGTACAAAGATAAAGGGAAAAAGAAGAAAATATAATAATAAATAAATAAGCAATAATGTCAAGGATATGAGATGACGTGTCCTTGAAAGCGAGCAGGTTTTGGGAACATTTCAGTGATGAGGCAATTGAAGTGGAATGAAGTTATCTCCTTTGGTTCAAGAGCCTGATGGGTGAGGGCTAATAACTGTTCCCCAACATGCTGGTGTGAGTCCCGAGGCTCCTGCACCTCCTTCCTGATTGCAACAGTGAGAAGAGAGCATGGGCTGGATGGTGCGGGTCCCTGATGATAGATACTCTTTCCTGCAACCACGCTCTGTGTAGACGTGCTCACTGGTGGGAATGGCTTTACCTTCGATGTACTGGGCCATATTCCAGATGAACCTTGATCTCTCTCAGTCTTTCTCATCATGGCCTTCTCATCGTACAGTCTCTGAGAAAGTCTAGCTGCACTGTTTTGGAGATGGTATCATTCCGCTTTCTTTTGCGACCTCAATCTAATTATTAATGAATGATCTGTCTGGATGGCTTGCAAAACAAAAGATCCTCACCGTATCTTGGTGCATGTGACAATAATAAATCAATTCCAATTATAAACTCATACTATTGCACATGCCTTTGACCTCACAAAAATCTTCATCAACCACAATGATCTTTGGAGATTTCACTACCATTTTACCCAAGCAAGATGGTGATATCATTATGGTGAGACTAATCAATGGCTCTCCATACACCCAATCCAGCTGCAGGCTGGGATTAAACCAGGCTCTGAGAGTGCAGCAACATCTTCTTAACTTTCTTCACTGCATACTTTATCTGATGGTGTCACAGAGTCATACAATACGGAACCAGGCCCTTCAGCCCTACTTATCCATGCTGACTGTATTGCCCAGTGAGTGAGCTAGTGCCATCTGCCCATGTTTGATGAGTAGCTCTCTAAACCTCTCCTATCCATGTATTCATCGCGATCAACACACTCAAAATGCTGGAGAAACTCAGCAGGCCAGGTAGCATCTATAGAAATGAATAAACAGTCGACATTTTGGGCTGAGACCCTTCATCAGGACAGCTGAAGTTAGATGACTTTTAAGTTGAAAGTTCAAAGTAAAAATTAAGTAAAAGTAAAAGTAAAGTGTTGCCAATGTGCCAGCATCGGCCACTATTTCTCGCAGCTCGTTCCAAATGCACACCACTCTCTGCATGACACATAAGTTTCTCACTGGGGTGTAGTTCATCAGCATGACAAAAGGACCAAGATCATCCCAACTTCTGTCTTAGATTTACAGTGCTCAGAATATATTATAGTGCACACACACTTGGGGACTGAGATCCAAGTCGTGAGATTCCTTCATTGAAGCAAATGTGAAAGTAGAGCATGTTCTAAGCATCAGGAAGACCAAAGAGCTCACCAACCCAGCCCCACCACACAACACAGCCCCTAGCAATCAAGACTTACATAGAGACCATGGAAACTTGGACCACTTCTCCTATCCCTGGAGCTGGTCCTCAGCAAAGACAGGCGTCAATGAAGCAAATCAGATCAAATCAAGTTTAGTTATCATTCAATCATATATGGATACAACCGAACAAAACAGCATTCCTCTGGGCCAAGGTGCAAAACATGCACAGCACATGTAAAATAGCGAGCAAAAAAAAAATAGTCACACACAAAAAAAAACACAAGACCCTGAGTGACATGTCCCACAAATTGATAGTACAGTATAGTTCCTGGCAATCCAGCCTGTCATTCCACCGATTGAACACTGGAGGGCAGCACCGACAGGAAAGGCTAGCCCCAAACCGAACGCTGACTGCCTCCAGCATCTCCTCACCTGGACTGCAGCAGCAGCAAGCCTGTGGCTTAAGGCCTGGTCCTCACTGCAACCAAGGCTCTGCGACTCCCATGCCGCCTGTCTCTACACCTAACAAGAGGAACAGGGCTGCAGCATCTGACATTATCAATGCCCACCAGGGTCTTGCAATTGTGAGAGAAACATCCAAGACAATCACCCATGGTTACTCTGCACGCCACCTTCGCACACCAATTTCAATGTCTTTGCCTAGCAGGCAGTAACACAGTCTGCACGCAGCTCAGTTCCTCCTTCTCTGCCACACCCACCGGTTCCTTCCCTGACCCGCCGGCCCCAGCCGGCTTCTCCGCTCAACGGGCAGCTCACTGATTCAGTTGACCTGCTGCATCTGAATGCACTGCCATCTTACTGGAAGTGCTCTCACCGGAAATCCACCTCTCCCTCTGTGTTCCAGCACAGCTCATGGCCTTTAAGGGAAAAGAAACCAAGACTTCTCGCCCGGCAAAAGCTCCCGGACCATCAGCCAGCAGCAAAGATGTAATGCAGAGCAGTCATAACGCATTGGTCACACTGAACTTGGAGTATGTGAGCAGTTTTGGGCTCCTTCCCTCACAAAGGATGTGCTGCCGTCGGGGATGGTCCAGAGGAGGTTCACAAGAATGAGCCCAGGTCCAGGGTTAACGCATCAGGAGCATTTGATGGCTCTGGGCCGGTATTCAATGAGATTTAAAAGATTCAAACCTTTCAACTATTGACAGGCCTACGCAGAATGGACATGAAGAGGATGTTTCCTACCGGACCAGAGGGCACAACCTCAAAATAGAGGGGCGTCCCTTTATAACAGAGAGGAGGAGGAATTTCCTTAGCCAGAGAATGGTAAATCAATGCAACTCAATGCCACAGGTGGCTGTGGAGGCCAAGGTACTGGGTACGTGGCACAAGAAATGTTGAGCAACTGGACGCTAGGAGCAAATAGCAAAAGAGCCAGGCTACCTATCCAGGGTGAGCAGAGTCTGAGTGGCCCGCGGCGGGGTCTGAATGGCCCGCGGCAGGGTCTGACTGTCCCGCGGTGGGGTCTGAGTGTCCCGCGGCGGGGTCTGAATGTCCCACAGCGGCCACATCAGGTACTGAGGATCCACGGAGCCAGAGTCCCTTACTCCGCAGGGACTGCCGGAGAAGAGAGAGAGTGAGAGGAAGACGGAAAGATAAAGAGGAGAGAAGATGGGAGTGAGAGGGAGACAGACAGATATTTCTCCCAGGTGCTTCCAGGCTGTGGGACGTCCCAGAGAGTTCCACAGTGAAGCTCCTATTGAGCGCAGACTCTGATAAGATGTCTACACAGTAAGACCCAGGCAAACGGGAAAGAGCAGTTGGCGCTGTGCGAAGCCCATGCTCAGATGCACCAGCTGAGGTGCCCACCTCCGCAGGATTTCACCCGCACACACCTGACTGAGAGATGGAAGTGGTTAGTGAAACTGCTCCATGCTGTCCGCTGGGAGAATCCAGGATCTGACCTTCGGCGTCCTGGAGACCCTTACACGCTCACCCAATGCAGGGCTGGGATGGTAGCGGAAGGAGCAGGGTGCTTAGGAAAAGCAGCAGTGTCAACCCATCACTGAGTTGTAATATAGCGAGAGGTTCACAGTGATGGAGGGGCAGAATGAGGGAGGGTCACAGTCATGGAGGGACAGAATGAGGGAGGGTCACAGTGATGGAGGGACAAATCGAGAGACAGCCGTGGGGGAGGATCACAGTAATGGAGGGACAGAATGAGGAAGGGTCACAGTCATGGAGGGACAGAATAAGGGAGGGTCACGGTGATGGAACGAGAGAATGAGGGAGAGTCACGGTGATGGAACGAAAGAATCAGGGAGAGTCATGGTGATCAAACGAGAGAATGAGGGAGAGTCACGGTGATGGAACAAGGGAATGAGGGAGGGTCACGGTGATGGAACGAGGGAATGAGGGAGGGTCACGGTGATGGAACGACAGAATGAGTGAGGGTCACGGTGATGGGAACAGAATGAGAGAGGGTCACAGTGATGGAAAGAAAGAATGAGGGAGAATCACAGTGATGGAACGAGGGAAAGAGGGAGGTCCACGGTGATGGAACGGGAGAATGAGGGAGAATCACAGTGATGGAACGAGAGAATGAGGGAAGGTCACAGTGATGGAACGAGGGAATGAGGGAGGGTCATGGTGATGGAACGAGAGAATGAGGGAGGATCACGGTGATGGAACGAGAGAATGAGGGAGGGTCACAGTGATGGAACGAGGGAATGAGGGAGGGTCACGGTGATGGAATGAGAGAATGAGGGAGGGTCACGGTGATGTAACGAGAGAATGAGGGAGGGTCACAGTGATGGAACGAGGGAATGAGGGAGGGTCACGGTGATGGAACGAGAGAATGAGGGAGGGTCACGGTGATGGAATGAGAGAATGAGGGAGGGTCACGGTGAAGAGAACAGAATGAGGGAGAATCACGGTGATGGGAACAGAATGAGGGAGGGTCACAGTGATGGAAAGAAAGAATGAGGGAGAATCACAGTGATGGAACGAGGGAAAGAGGGAGGTTCACAGTGATGGAATGGGAGAATGAGGGAGAATCACAGTGATGGAACGAGAGAATCAGGGAGGTTCACGGCGATGGGAATAGAATGACCGAGGGTCACGATAATGGAACGAGAGAAAGAGGGAGAGTCACGGTGATGGAACGAGAGAATGAGGGAGGTTCACGGCGATGGGAATAGAATGACCGAGGGTCACGATGATGGAACGAGAGAATGAGGGAGGGTCACAGTGATGGAATGAGAGAATGAGGGAGGGTTACGGTGATGGAATGACAGAATGAGGGAGAATCACGGTGATGGAACGAGAGAATGAGGGATAGTCATGGTGATGGAACGAGGGAAACAGGGAGGTTCACGGTGATGGAACGGGAGAATGAGAGAGAGTCACAGTGATGGTAACAGAATGAGGGACAGTCACGGTGATGGAACGAGAGAATGAGGGAGGGTCACAGTGATGGAACGAGAGAATGAGGGAAGGTCATAGTGATGGAACGAGAGAATGAGGGAGGGTCATGATGATGGAATGAAGTAATGAGGGAGAGTCACGGTGATGGAACGAGGGAATGAGGGAGGGTCACTGTGATGGAATTAGAGAATGAGGGAGGGTCACGGTGATGGGAACAGAATGAGGGAGGGTCACAGTTATGGAACGAGAGAATGAGGGAAAATCACAGGGATGGAACGAGAGAATCAGGGTGGGTCACGGTGATGGAATGAGAGAAATAGGGAGAGTCACGGTGATAGAACGAGAGAATGAGGGAGAGTCACGGTGATGGAATGAGAGAAATAGGGAGAGGCACGGTGATAGAACGAGCGAATAAGGGAGGGTCACGGTGATGGAGGGACAGAATGGGGGAGGGTCACAGTTATGGAATGAAGGAATTAGGGAGGGTCATGGTGATGGAACGAGGGAATGAAGTAGAGTCACGGTGATGGAACGAGAGAACAAGGGAGAGTCACGGTGATGGAACGAGAGAATGAGGGAGAATCACGGTGATGGAACGAGGGAAAGAGGGAGGGTCACGGTGATGGAACGAGAGAATGAGGGAGGGTCACGGTGAAGAGAACAGAATGAGGGAGAATCACGGTGATGGGAACAGAATGAGGGAGGGTCACAGTGATGGAAAGAAAGAATGAGGGAGAATCACAGTGATGGAACGAGGGAAAGAGGGAGGTTCACAGTGATGGAATGGGAGAATGAGGGAGAATCACAGTGATGGAACGAGAGAATCAGGGAGGTTCACGGCGATGGGAATAGAATGACCGAGGGTCACGATAATGGAACGAGAGAAAGAGGGAGAGTCACGGTGATGGAACGAGAGAATGAGGGAGGTTCACGGCGATGGGAATAGAATGACCGAGGGTCACGATGATGGAACGAGAGAATGAGGGAGGGTCACAGTGATGGAATGAGAGAATGAGGGAGGGTTACAGTGATGGAATGACAGAATGAGGGAGAATCACGGTGATGGAACGAGAGAATGAGGGAGAATCACGGTGATGGAACGAGAGAATGAGGGATAGTCACGGTGATGGAACGAGGGAAACAGGGAGGTTCACGGTGATGGAACGGGAGAATGAGAGAGAGTCACAGTGATGGTAACAGAATGAGGGACAGTCACGGTGATGGAACGAGAGAATGAGGGAGGGTCACGGTGATGGAACGAGAGAATGAGGGAAGGTCATAGTGATGGAACGAGAGAATGAGGGAGGGTCATGATGATGGAATGAAGTAATGAGGGAGAGTCACGGTGATGGAACGAGGGAATGAGGGAGGGTCACTGTGATGGGAACAGAATGAGGGAGGGTCACAGTTATGGAACGAGAGAATGAGGGAAAATCACAGGGATGGAACGAGAGAATCAGGGTGGGTCACGGTGATGGAATGAGAGAAATAGGGAGAGTCACGGTGATAGAACGAGAGAATGAGGGAGAGTCACGGTGATGAAATGAGAGAAATAGGGAGAGGCACGGTGATAGAACGAGCGAATAAGGGAGGGTCACGGTGATGGAGGGACAGAATGGGGGAGGGTCACAGTTATGGAATGAAGGAATTAGGGAGGATCATGGTGATGGAACGAGGGAATGAAGTAGAGTCACGGTGATGGAACGAGAGAACAAGGGAGAGTCACGGTGATGGAACGAGAGAATGAGGGAGAATCACGGTGATGGAACGAGGGAAAGAGGGAGGGTCACGGTGATGGAACGAGAGAATGAGGGAGGGTCACGGTGAAGAGAACAGAATGAGGGAGAATCACGGTGATGGGAACAGAATGAGGGAGGGTCACAGTGATGGAAAGAAAGAATGAGGGAGAATCACAGTGATGGAACGAGGGAAAGAGGGAGGTTCACAGTGATGGAATGGGAGAATGAGGGAGAATCACAGTGATGGAACGAGAGAATCAGGGAGGTTCACGGCGATGGGAATAGAATGACCGAGGGTCACGATAATGGAACGAGAGAAAGAGGGAGAGTCACGGTGATGGAACGAGAGAATGAGGGAGGTTCACGGAGATGGGAATAGAATGACCGAGGGTCACGGTGATGGAACGAGAGAATGAGGGAGAATCACGGTGATGGAACGAGGGAAAGAGGGAGGGTCACGGTGATGGAACGAGAGAATGAGGGAGGGTCACAGTGATCGAAAGAGAGAATGAGGGACAGTCATGGTCATGGAACAAGAGAATAAGGGAGGTTCACAGTGATGGAACGAGGGAATGAAGGAGGGTCACGGTGATGGAACGAGAGAATGAGGGAGGGTCACGGTGATGGAACGAGGAAATGAGGAAGGGTCACAGTGATGGAATGAGGGAATTAGGGAGAATCACGGTAATGGAACAAGAGAATAAGGGAGGGTCACGTTGTTGGAAAGAGGTAATGAAGGAGAGTCACGGTGATGGAACGAGAGAATGAGCGAGAGTCACAGTGATGGAATGAGAGAATGAGGGAGGCTTACGGTGATGGACCAAGAGAATGAAGGAGGGTCACGGTGATGGAACGAGAGAATGAGGTTGAGTCACGATGATTGAACGAGGGAAAGAGGGAGGGTCACAGTCACGGAACAAGAGAAAGAGGGAGGGTCACGGTGATCGAACGAGAGAATGAGGGCGGGTCACGGTGATGGAACAAGGGAATGAGGGAGGGTCACGATGATGGAACGAGGGAATGAGGGAGGGTCGCGGTGATGGAACGAGAGAATGAAGGAGGGTCACGATGATGGAACGAGAGAATGAGGGAGAGTCACAGTGATGGAACGAGAGAATGAGGGAGAATCACGGTGATGGAACAGGCGAACGAGGGAGGGTCACAGTGGTGGAACGAGCAAATGAGGGAAGGTCAAGGTAATGGGACGAAAGAATGCGGGAGAGTCACCGTGATGGAACGAGAGAATGAGGGAGAGTCACGGTGATGGATCGAGATAATGAGGGAGAGTCACAGTGATGGAACAAGAGAATGAGGGAGGGTCACGGTGATGGAACGAGGGGATGAGGGAGGGTCACGGTAATGGAGCGAGGGAGTGTCACGGTGATGGAACGAGAGAATGAGGGAGAGTCACAGTGATGGAACGAGGGAATGAGGTAGAGTCACGGTGATGGATCGAGAGAATGAGAGAGGGTCACGGTGATGGAACGAGAGAATGCGGGAGAGTCACGGTGATGGAACGAGAGAATGAGGGGGGTCACGGTGATGGAACGAGAGAATGAGGGAGGGTCACAGTGATGGAACGAGGGAATGAGGGAGGGTCACGGTAATGGAACGAGAGAATGAGGGAGGGTCACAGTGATGGAACGAGGGAATGAGGGAGAGTCACAGTGATGGAATGAGAGAATCAGGGAGAATCATGGTGATGGAATGAGGGAAAGAGGGAGAGTCACAGTGATGCAACGAGGTAATGAGGGAGGGTCACGGTGATGGAATGAGGGAGGGTCACGGTGATGGAACGAGAGAATGAGGGATGGTCACGTTGTTGGAACGAGGGAATGACGGAGGGTCACGGTGATGGAACGAGAGAGTGAGGGAGGATCAGGGTGATGGAACGAGAGAATGAGGGAGGGTCACAGTGATGGAACGAGGGAATGAGGGAGGGTCACGGTGATGGAACGAGAGAATGAGGGAGGGTCACGGTGATGGAACGAGAGAATGAGGGAGGGTGACAGTGATGGAACGAAGGAATGAGGGAGGGTCACGGTGATGGAACGAGAGAATAAGGGAGGGTCACAGTCATGGAACGAGGGAATGAGAGAGGTTCACGGTGATGGAACGAGAGAATGAGGGAGGGTCACGGTGATGGAATGAGAGAATGAGGGAGGGTCACGGTGAGGGAATGAGAGAATGAGGGAGGGTCACGGTGATGGGAACAGAATGAGGGAGAGTCACGGTGATGGGAACAGAATGAGGGAGGGTCAGAGTAATGGAAAGAAAGAATGAGGGACAATCACAGTGATGGAACGAGGGAATGAGGGAGGGTCACGGTGATGGATCGAGATAATGAGGGAGACTCACAGTGATGGAACAAGAGAATGAGGGAGGGTCACGGTGATGGAACGAGGGGATGAGGGAGGGTCACGGTAATGGAGCGAGGGAGTGTCACGGTGATGGAACGAGAGAATGAGGGAGAGTCACAGTGATGGAACGAGAGAAAGAGGGAGAGTCACGGTGATGGAACGAGAGAATGAGGGAGGTTCACGGAGATGGGAATAGAATGACCGAGGGTCACGGTGATGGAACGAGAGAATGAGGGAGAATCACGGTGATGGAACGAGGGAAAGAGGGAGGGTCACGGTGATGGAACGAGAGAATGAGGGAGGGTCACAGTGATCGAAAGAGAGAATGAGGGACAGTCATGGTCATGGACCAAGAGAATAAGGGAGGTTCACAGTGATGGAACGAGGGAATGAAGGAGGGTCACGGTGATGGAACGAGAGAATGAGGGAGGGTCACGGTGATGGAACGAGGAAATGAGGAAGGGTCACAGTGATGGAATGAGGGAATTAGGGAGAATCACGGTAATGGAACAAGAGAATAAGGGAGGGTCACGTTGTTGGAAAGAGGTAATGAAGGAGAGTCACGGTGATGGAACGAGAGAATGAGCGAGAGTCACAGTGATGGAATGAGAGAATGAGGGAGGCTTACGGTGATGGACCAAGAGAATGAAGGAGGGTCACGGTGATGGAACGAGAGAATGAGGTTGAGTCACGATGATTGAACGAGGGAAAGAGGGAGGGTCACAGTCACGGAACAAGAGAAAGAGGGAGGGTCACGGTGATCGAACGAGAGAATGAGGGCGGGTCACGGTGATGGAACAAGGGAATGAGGGAGGGTCACGATGATGGAACGAGGGAATGAGGGAGGGTCGCGGTGATGGAACGAGAGAATGAAGGAGGGTCACGATGATGGAACGAGAGAATGAGGGAGAGTCACAGTGATGGAACGAGAGAATGAGGGAGAATCACGGTGATGGAACAGGCGAACGAGGGAGGGTCACAGTGGTGGAACGAGCAAATGAGGGAAGGTCAAGGTAATGGGACGAAAGAATGCGGGAGAGTCACCGTGATGGAACGAGAGAATGAGGGAGAGTCACGGTGATGGATCGAGATAATGAGGGAGAGTCACAGTGATGGAACAAGAGAATGAGGGAGGGTCACGGTGATGGAACGAGGGGATGAGGGAGGGTCACGGTAATGGAGCGAGGGAGTGTCACGGTGATGGAACGAGAGAATGAGGGAGAGTCACAGTGATGGAACGAGGGAATGAGGTAGAGTCACGGTGATGGATCGAGAGAATGAGAGAGGGTCACGGTGATGGAACGAGAGAATGCGGGAGAGTCACGGTGATGGAACGAGAGAATGAGGGGGGTCACGGTGATGGAACGAGAGAATGAGGGAGGGTCACAGTGATGGAACGAGGGAATGAGGGAGGGTCACGGTAATGGAACGAGAGAATGAGGGAGGGTCACAGTGATGGAACGAGGGAATGAGGGAGAGTCACAGTGATGGAATGAGAGAATCAGGGAGAATCATGGTGATGGAATGAGGGAAAGAGGGAGAGTCACGGTGATGCAACGAGGTAATGAGGGAGGGTCACGGTGATGGAATGAGGGAGGGTCACGGTGATGGAACGAGAGAATGAGGGATGGTCACGTTGTTGGAACGAGGGAATGACGGAGGGTCACGGTGATGGAACGAGAGAGTGAGGGAGGATCAGGGTGATGGAACGAGAGAATGAGGGAGGGTCACAGTGATGGAACGAGGGAATGAGGGAGGGTCACGGTGATGGAACGAGAGAATGAGGGAGGGTCACGGTGATGGAACGAGAGAATGAGGGAGGGTGACAGTGATGGAACGAAGGAATGAGGGAGGGTCACGGTGATGGAACGAGAGAATAAGGGAGGGTCACAGTCATGGAACGAGGGAATGAGAGAGGTTCACGGTGATGGAACGAGAGAATGAGGGAGGGTCACGGTGATGGAATGAGAGAATGAGGGAGGGTCACGGTGAGGGAATGAGAGAATGAGGGAGGGTCACGGTGATGGGAACAGAATGAGGGAGAGTCACGGTGATGGGAACAGAATGAGGGAGGGTCAGAGTAATGGAAAGAAAGAATGAGGGACAATCACAGTGATGGAACGAGGGAATGAGGGAGGGTCACAGTGATGGAACGAGAGAATGAGGTTGAGTCACGATGATTGAACGAGGGAAAGAGGGAGCGTCACAGTCACGGAACAAGAGAATGAGGGAGGGTCACGGTGACTGAACGAGAGAATGAGGTCGGGTCACGGTGATGGAACAAGGGAATGAGGGAGGGTCACGGTGATGGAACGAGGGAATGAGGGAGGTTCGCGGTGATGGAACGAGAGAATGAAGGAGGGTCATGATGATGGAACGAGAGAATGAGGGAGAGTCACAGTGATGGAACGAGAGAATGAGGGAGAATCACGGTGATGGAACAGGCGAACGAGGGAGGGTCACAGTGGTGGAACGAGCAAATGAGGGAAGGTCAAGGTAATGGGACGAAAGAATGCGGGAGAGTCACCGTGATGGAACGACAGAATGAGGGAGGGTCACAGTGATGGAACGAGGGAATGAGGGAGAGTCACGGTGATGGATCGAGATAATGAGGGAGACTCACAGTGATGGAACAAGAGAATGAGGGAGGGTCACGGTGATGGAACGAGGGGATGAGGGAGGGTCACGGTAATGGAGCGAGGGAGTGTCACGGTGATGGAACGAGAGAATGAGGGAGAGTCACAGTGATGGAACGAGGGAATGAGGTAGAGTCACGGTGATGGATCGAGAGAATGAGAGAGGGTCACGGTGATGGAACGAGAGAATGCGGGAGAGTCACGGCGATGGAACGAGAGAATGAGGGGGGTCACGGTGATGGAACGAGAGAATGAGGGAGGGTCACAGTGATGGAACGAGGGAATGAGGGAGGGTCACGGTAATGGAACGAGAGAATGAGGGAGGGTCACAGTGATGGAACGAGGGAATGAGGGAGAGTCACAGTGATGGAATGAGAGAATCAGGGAGAATCACAGTGATGGAATGAGGGAAAGAGGGAGAGTCACGGTGATGCAACGAGGTAATGAGGGAGGGTCACGGTGATGGAATGAGGGAGGGTCACGGTGATGGAACGAGAGAATGAGGGATGGTCACGTTGTTGGAACGAGGGAATGACGGTGGGTCACGGTGATGGAACGAGAGAGTGAGCTAGGATCAGGGTGATGGAACGAGAGAATGAGGGAGGATCACAGTGATGGAACGAGGGAATGAGGGAGGGTCACGGTGATGGAACGAGAGAATGAGGGAGGGTCACGGTGATGGAACGAGAGAATGAGGGAGGGTGACAGTGATGGAACGAAGGAATGAGGGAGGGTCACGGTGATGGAACGAGAGAATAAGGGAGGGTCACAGTCATGGAACAAGGGAATGAGAGAGGTTCACGGTGATGGAACAAGAGAATAAGGGAGGGTCACGTTGTTGGAAAGAGGTAATGAAGGAGAGTCACAGTAATGGAACGAGAGAAGGAGGGAGGCTTACGGTGATGGAACGAGAGAATGAGGGAGGGTCACAGTGATCGAAAGAGAGAATGAGGGACAGTCATGGTCATGGACCAAGAGAATAAGGGAGGTTCACAGTGATGGAACGAGGGAATGAAGGAGGGTCACGGTGATGGAACGAGAGAATGAGGGAGGGTCACGGTGATGGAACGAGGAAATGAGGAAGGGTCACAGTGATGGAATGAGGGAATTAGGGAGAATCACGGTAATGGAACAAGAGAATAAGGGAGGGTCACGTTGTTGGAAAGAGGTAATGAAGGAGAGTCACGGTGATGGAACGAGAGAATGAGCGAGAGTCACAGTGATGGAATGAGAGAATGAGGGAGGCTTACGGTGATGGACCAAGAGAATGAAGGAGGGTCACGGTGATGGAACGAGAGAATGAGGTTGAGTCACGATGATTGAACGAGGGAAAGAGGGAGGGTCACAGTCACGGAACAAGAGAAAGAGGGAGGGTCACGGTGATCGAACGAGAGAATGAGGGCGGGTCACGGTGATGGAACAAGGGAATGAGGGAGGGTCACGATGATGGAACGAGGGAATGAGGGAGGGTCGCGGTGATGGAACGAGAGAATGAAGGAGGGTCACGATGATGGAACGAGAGAATGAGGGAGAGTCACAGTGATGGAACGAGAGAATGAGGGAGAATCACGGTGATGGAACAGGCGAACGAGGGAGGGTCACAGTGGTGGAACGAGCAAATGAGGGAAGGTCAAGGTAATGGGACGAAAGAATGCGGGAGAGTCACCGTGATGGAACGAGAGAATGAGGGAGAGTCACGGTGATGGATCGAGATAATGAGCGAGAGTCACAGTGATGGAACAAGAGAATGAGGGAGGGTCACGGTGATGGAACGAGGGGATGAGGGAGGGTCACGGTAATGGAGCGAGGGAGTGTCACGGTGATGGAACGAGAGAATGAGGGAGAGTCACAGTGATGGAACGAGGGAATGAGGTAGAGTCACGGTGATGGATCGAGAGAATGAGAGAGGGTCACGGTGATGGAACGAGAGAATGCGGGAGAGTCACGGTGATGGAACGAGAGAATGAGGGGGGTCACGGTGATGGAACGAGAGAATGAGGGAGGGTCACAGTGATGGAACGAGGGAATGAGGGAGGGTCACGGTAATGGAACGAGAGAATGAGGGAGGGTCACAGTGATGGAACGAGGGAATGAGGGAGAGTCACAGTGATGGAATGAGAGAATCAGGGAGAATCATGGTGATGGAATGAGGGAAAGAGGGAGAGTCACGGTGATGCAACGAGGTAATGAGGGAGGGTCACGGTGATGGAATGAGGGAGGGTCACGGTGATGGAACGAGAGAATGAGGGATGGTCACGTTGTTGGAACGAGGGAATGACGGAGGGTCACGGTGATGGAACGAGAGAGTGAGGGAGGATCAGGGTGATGGAACGAGAGAATGAGGGAGGGTCACAGTGATGGAACGAGGGAATGAGGGAGGGTCACGGTGATGGAACGAGAGAATGAGGGAGGGTCACGGTGATGGAACGAGAGAATGAGGGAGGGTGACAGTGATGGAACGAAGGAATGAGGGAGGGTCACGGTGATGGAACGAGAGAATAAGGGAGGGTCACAGTCATGGAACGAGGGAATGAGAGAGGTTCACGGTGATGGAACGAGAGAATGAGGGAGGGTCACGGTGATGGAATGAGAGAATGAGGGAGGGTCACGGTGAGGGAATGAGAGAATGAGGGAGGGTCACGGTGATGGGAACAGAATGAGGGAGAGTCACGGTGATGGGAACAGAATGAGGGAGGGTCAGAGTAATGGAAAGAAAGAATGAGGGACAATCACAGTGATGGAACGAGGGAATGAGGGAGGGTCACAGTGATGGAACGAGAGAATGAGGTTGAGTCACGATGATTGAACGAGGGAAAGAGGGAGCGTCACAGTCACGGAACAAGAGAATGAGGGAGGGTCACGGTGACTGAACGAGAGAATGAGGTCGGGTCACGGTGATGGAACAAGGGAATGAGGGAGGGTCACGGTGATGGAACGAGGGAATGAGGGAGGTTCGCGGTGATGGAACGAGAGAATGAAGGAGGGTCATGATGATGGAACGAGAGAATGAGGGAGAGTCACAGTGATGGAACGAGAGAATGAGGGAGAATCACGGTGATGGAACAGGCGAACGAGGGAGGGTCACAGTGGTGGAACGAGCAAATGAGGGAAGGTCAAGGTAATGGGACGAAAGAATGCGGGAGAGTCACCGTGATGGAACGACAGAATGAGGGAGGGTCACAGTGATGGAACGAGGGAATGAGGGAGAGTCACGGTGATGGATCGAGATAATGAGGGAGACTCACAGTGATGGAACAAGAGAATGAGGGAGGGTCACGGTGATGGAACGAGGGGATGAGGGAGGGTCACGGTAATGGAGCGAGGGAGTGTCACGGTGATGGAACGAGAGAATGAGGGAGAGTCACAGTGATGGAACGAGGGAATGAGGTAGAGTCACGGTGATGGATCGAGAGAATGAGAGAGGGTCACGGTGATGGAACGAGAGAATGCGGGAGAGTCACGGCGATGGAACGAGAGAATGAGGGGGGTCACGGTGATGGAACGAGAGAATGAGGGAGGGTCACAGTGATGGAACGAGGGAATGAGGGAGGGTCACGGTAATGGAACGAGAGAATGAGGGAGGGTCACAGTGATGGAACGAGGGAATGAGGGAGAGTCACAGTGATGGAATGAGAGAATCAGGGAGAATCACAGTGATGGAATGAGGGAAAGAGGGAGAGTCACGGTGATGCAACGAGGTAATGAGGGAGGGTCACGGTGATGGAATGAGGGAGGGTCACGGTGATGGAACGAGAGAATGAGGGATGGTCACGTTGTTGGAACGAGGGAATGACGGTGGGTCACGGTGATGGAACGAGAGAGTGAGCTAGGATCAGGGTGATGGAACGAGAGAATGAGGGAGGATCACAGTGATGGAACGAGGGAATGAGGGAGGGTCACGGTGATGGAACGAGAGAATGAGGGAGGGTCACGGTGATGGAACGAGAGAATGAGGGAGGGTGACAGTGATGGAACGAAGGAATGAGGGAGGGTCACGGTGATGGAACGAGAGAATAAGGGAGGGTCACAGTCATGGAACAAGGGAATGAGAGAGGTTCACGGTGATGGAACAAGAGAATAAGGGAGGGTCACGTTGTTGGAAAGAGGTAATGAAGGAGAGTCACAGTAATGGAACGAGAGAAGGAGGGAGGCTTACGGTGATGGACCAAGAGAATGAAGGAGGGTCACGGTGATGGAACGAGAGAATGAGGGAGGGTCACGGTGATGGAACGAGGAAATGAGGAAGGGTCACAGTGATGGAATGAGGGAATGAGGGAGAGTCACGGTAATGGAACAAGAGAATAAGGGAGGGTCACGTTGTTGGAAAGAGGTAATGAAGGAGAGTCACGGTGATGGAACGAGAGAATGAGCGAGAGTCACAGTGATGGAATGAGAGAATGAGTGAGGCTTACGGTGATGGACCAAGAGAATGAAGGAGGGTCACGGTGATGGAACGAGAGAATGAGGTTGAGTCACGATGATTGAACGAGGGAAAGAGGGAGGGTCACAGTCACGGAACAAGAGAATGAGGGAGGGTCACGGTGATTGAACGAGAGAATGAGGGCGGGTCACGGTGATGGAACAAGGGAATGAGGGAGGGTCACGGTGATGGAACGAGGGAATGAGGGAGGGTCGCGGTGATGGAACGAGAGAATGAAGGAGGGTCACGATGATGGAACGAGAGAATGAGGGAGAGTCACAGTGATGGAAAGAGAGAATGAGGGAGAATCACGGTGATGGAACAGGCGAACGAGGGAGGGTCACAGTGGTGGAACGAGCAAATGAGGGAAGGTCAAGGTAATGGGACGAAAGAATGCGGGAGAGTCACCGTGATGGAACGAGAGAATGAGGGAGGGTCACGGTGATGGAACGAGAGAATGAGGGAGAGTCACAGTGATGGAACGAGGGAATGAGGGAGAGTCACGGTGATGGATCGAGATAATGAGGGAGAGTCACAGTGAGGGAACAAGAGAATGAGGGAGGGTCACGGTGATGGAACGAGGGGATGAGGGAGGGTCACAGTAATGGAGCGAGGGAGTGTCACGGTGATGGAACGAGAGAATGAGGGAGAGTCACAGTGATGGAACGAGGGAATGAGGTAGACTCACGGTGATGGAACGAGAGAATGAGGGGGGTCACGGTGATGGAACGAGAGAATGAGGGAGGGTCACAGTGATGGAACGAGGGAATGAGGGAGGGTCACGGTAATGGAACAAGAGAATGAGGGAGGGTCACACTGATGGAACGAGGGAATGAGGGAGAGTCACAGTGATGGAATGAGAGAATCAGGGAGAATCACGGTGATGGAATGAGGGAAAGAGGGAGGGTGACAGTGATGGAACGAAGGAATGAGGGAGGGTCACGGTGATGGAACGAGAGAATAAGGGAGGGTCACAGTGATGGAACGAGGGAATGAGAGAGGTTCACGGTGATGGAACGAGAGAATGAGGGAGGGTCACGGTGATGGAATGAGAGAATGAGGGAGGGTCACGGTGAGGGAATGACAGAATGAGGGAGGGTCACGGTGATGGGAACAGAATGAGGGAGAGTCACGGTGATGGGAACAGAATGAGGGAGGGTCAGAGTAATGGAAAGAAAGAATGAGGGAGAATCACAGTGATGGAACGAGGGAATGAGGGAGGGTCACGGTGATGGAACGAGAGAATGAGGTTGAGTCACGATGATTGAATGAGGGAAAGAGGGAGGGTCACAGTCACGGAACAAGAGAATGAGGGAGGGTCACGGTGATTGAACGAGAGAATGAGGGTGGGTCACGGTGATGGAACAAGGGAATGAGGGAGGGTCACGGTGATGGGAACAGAATGAGGGAGGGTCAGAGTAATGGAAAGAAAGAATGAGGGAGAATCACAGTGATGGAACGAGGGAATGAGGGAGGGTCACGGTGATGGAACGAGAGAATGAGGTTGAGTCACGATGATTGAACGAGGGAAAGAGGGAGGGTCACAGTCATGGAACAAGAGAATGAGGGAGGGTCACGGTGATTGAACGAGAGAATGAGGGTGGGTCACGGTGATGGAACAAGGGAATGAGGGAGGGTCACGGTGATGGAACGAGGGAATGAGGGAGGGTCACGGTGATGGAACGAGAGAATGAGGGAGGGTCACAGTGATCGAAAGAGAGAATGAGGGACAGTCATGGTCATGGAACAAGAGAATGAGGGAGGGTCACAGTGATGGAACGAGGGAATGAGGGAGGGTCACGTTGATGGAATGAGGGAGGGTCACGGTGATGGAACGAGGAAATGAGGGAGGGTCACAGTGATGGAATGAGGGAATGAGGGAGAGTCACGGTGATGGAACAAGAGAATAAGGGAGGGTCACGTTGTTGGAAAGAGGTAATGAAGGAGAGTCACGGTGATGGAACGAGAGAATGAGGGAGGCTTACGGTGATGGACCAAGAGAATGAAGGAGGGTCACGGTGATGGAACGAGAGAATGAGGGAGGGTCACGGTGATGGAATGAGAGAATGAGGGAGGGTCACGGTGAGGGAATGAGAGAATGAGGGAGGGTCACGGTGATGGGAACAGAATGAGGGAGAGTCACGGTGATGGGAACAGAATAAGGGAGGGTCAGAGTAATGGAAAGAAAGAATGAGGGAGAATCACAGTGATGGAACGAGGGAATGAGGGAGGGTCACGGTGATGGAACGAGAGAATGAGGTTGAGTCACAATGATTGAACGAGGGAAAGAGGGAGGGTCACAGTCACGGAACAAGAAAATGAGGGAGGGTCACGGTGATTGAACGAGAGAATGAGGGCGGGTCATGGTGATGGAACAAGGGAATGAGGGAGGGTCACGGTGATGGAACGAGAGAATGCGGGAGGGTCACAGTGATCGAAACAGAGAATGAGGGACAGTCATGGTCATGGAACAAGATAATGAGGGAGGGTCACAGTGATGGAACGAGGGAATGAGGGAGGGTCACGTTGATGGAATGAGGGAGGGTCACGGTGATGGAACGAGGAAATGAGGGAGGGTCACAGTCATGGAATGAGGGAATGAGGGAGAGTCACGGTGATGGAACAAGAGAATAAGGGAGG
The DNA here is from genome assembly GCF_030028105.1 of Mobula birostris. Taxonomy (NCBI): domain Eukaryota; kingdom Metazoa; phylum Chordata; class Chondrichthyes; order Myliobatiformes; family Myliobatidae; genus Mobula; species Mobula birostris. Next base: position 13,130 of record NW_027278424.1, on the reverse strand, counting down.
GTCACGTTGTTGGAAAGAGCTAATGAAGGAGAGTCACGGTGATGGAACGAGAGAATGAGGGAGGCTTACGGTGATGGACCAAGAGAATGAAGGAGGGTCACGGTGATGGAACGAGAGAATGAGGGAGGGTCACAGTGATGGAACGAGAGAATGAGGTTGAGTCACGATGATTGAATGAGGGAAAGAGGGAGGGTCACAGTCACGGAACAAGAGAATGAGGGAGGGTCACGGTGATTGAACGAGAGAATGAGGGCGGGTCACGGTGATGGAACAAGGGAATGAGGGAGGGTCACGGTGATGGAACGAGGGAATGAGGGAGGGTCGCGGTGATGGAACGAGAGAATGAGGGAGCGTCACGATGATGGAACGAGAGAATGAGGGAGAGTCACAGTGATGGAACGAGAGAATGAGGGAGAATCACGGTGATGGAACAGGCGAACGAGGGAGGGTCACAGTGGTGGAACGAGCAAATGAGGAAAGGTCAAGGTAATGGGACGAAAGAATGCGGGAGAGTCACCGTGATGGAACGAGAGAATGAGGGAGGGTCACGGTGATGGAACGAGAGAATGAGGGAGAGTCACAGTGATGGAACGAGGGAATGAGCGAGAGTCACGGTGATGGAACGAGAGAATGAGGGAGGGTCACAGTGATGGAACGAGGGAATGAGGGGGGGTCACGGTGATTGAACGAGAGAATGAGGGAGGGTCACGGTGATGGAACGAGAGAATGCGGGAGAGTCACGGTGATGGAACGAGAGAATGAGGGGGGTCACGGTGATGGAACGAGAGAATGAGGGAGGGTCACAGTGATTGAACGAGGGAATGAGGGAGGGTCACGGTAATGGAATGAGAGAATGAGGGATGGTCACGTTGTTGGAACGAGGGAATGAGGGAGGGTCACGGTGATGGAACGAGAGAGTGAGGGAGGATCAGGGTGATGGAACGGTTGAATGAGGGAGAATCACAGTGATGGAACGAGAGAATTAGGGAGGGTCACAGTGATGGAAGGAGAGAATGAGGGAGGGTCATGTTGTTGGAACGAGGTAATGAAGGAGAGTCACAGTGATGGAACGAGAGAATGAGGGAGGGTCACAGTGATGGAACGAGGGAATGAGGGAGAGTCACAGTGATGGAATGAGAGAAAGAGGGAGAGTCACGGTGATGCAACGAGGTAATGAGGGAGGGTCACGGTGATGGAATGAGGGAGGGTCACGGTGATGGAACGAGAGAATGAGGGATGGTCACGTTGTTGGAACGAGGGAATGACGGAGGGTCACGGTGATGGAACGAGAGAGTGAGGGAGGATCAGGGTGATGGAACGAGAGAATGAGGGAGGGTCACAGTGATGGAACGAGGGAATGAGGGAGGGTCACGGTGATGGAACGAGAGAATGAGGGAGGGTCACGGTGATGGAACGAGAGAATGAGGGAGGGTGACAGTGATGGAACGAAGGAATGAGGGAGGGTCACGGTGATGGAACGAGAGAATAAGGGAGGGTCACAGTCATGGAACGAGGGAATGAGAGAGGTTCACGGTGATGGAACGAGAGAATGAGGGAGGGTCACGGTGATGGAATGAGAGAATGAGGGAGGGTCACGGTGAGGGAATGAGAGAATGAGGGAGGGTCACGGTGATGGGAACAGAATGAGGGAGAGTCACGGTGATGGGAACAGAATGAGGGAGGGTCAGAGTAATGGAAAGAAAGAATGAGGGACAATCACAGTGATGGAACGAGGGAATGAGGGAGGGTCACAGTGATGGAACGAGAGAATGAGGTTGAGTCACGATGATTGAACGAGGGAAAGAGGGAGCGTCACAGTCACGGAACAAGAGAATGAGGGAGGGTCACGGTGACTGAACGAGAGAATGAGGTCGGGTCACGGTGATGGAACAAGGGAATGAGGGAGGGTCACGGTGATGGAACGAGGGAATGAGGGAGGGTCGCGGTGATGGAACGAGAGAATGAAGGAGGGTCATGATGATGGAACGAGAGAATGAGGGAGAGTCACAGTGATGGAACGAGAGAATGAGGGAGAATCACGGTGATGGAACAGGCGAACGAGGGAGGGTCACAGTGGTGGAACGAGCAAATGAGGGAAGGTCAAGGTAATGGGACGAAAGAATGCGGGAGAGTCACCGTGATGGAACGACAGAATGAGGGAGGGTCACAGTGATGGAACGAGGGAATGAGGGAGAGTCACGGTGATGGATCGAGATAATGAGGGAGACTCACAGTGATGGAACAAGAGAATGAGGGAGGGTCACGGTGATGGAACGAGGGGATGAGGGAGGGTCACGGTAATGGAGCGAGGGAGTGTCACGGTGATGGAACGAGAGAATGAGGTAGAGTCACGGTGATGGATCGAGAGAATGAGAGAGGGTCACGGTGATGGAACGAGAGAATGCGGGAGAGTCACGGCGATGGAACGAGAGAATGAGGGGGGTCACGGTGATGGAACGAGAGAATGAGGGAGGGTCACAGTGATGGAACGAGGGAATGAGGGAGGGTCACGGTAATGGAACGAGAGAATGAGGGAGGGTCACAGTGATGGAACGAGGGAATGAGGGAGAGTCACAGTGATGGAATGAGAGAATCAGGGAGAATCACGGTGATGGAATGAGGGAAAGAGGGAGAGTCACGGTGATGCAACGAGGTAATGAGGGAGGGTCACGGTGATGGAATGAGGGAGGGTCACGGTGATGGAACGAGAGAATGAGGGATGGTCACGTTGTTGGAACGAGGGAATGACGGTGGGTCACGGTGATGGAACGAGAGAGTGAGCTAGGATCAGGGTGATGGAACGAGAGAATGAGGGAGGGTCACAGTGATGGAACGAGGGAATGAGGGAGGGTCACGGTGATGGAACGAGAGAATGAGGGAGGGTCACGGTGATGGAACGAGAGAATGAGGGAGGGTGACAGTGATGGAACGAAGGAATGAGGGAGGGTCACGGTGATGGAACGAGAGAATAAGGGAGGGTCACAGTCATGGAACAAGGGAATGAGAGAGGTTCACGGTGATGGAACAAGAGAATAAGGGAGGGTCACGTTGTTGGAAAGAGGTAATGAAGGAGAGTCACAGTAATGGAACGAGAGAAGGAGGGAGGCTTACGGTGATGGACCAAGAGAATGAAGGAGGGTCACGGTGATGGAACGAGAGAATGAGGGAGGGTCACGGTGATGGAACGAGGAAATGAGGAAGGGTCACAGTGATGGAATGAGGGAATGAGGGAGAGTCACGGTAATGGAACAAGAGAATAAGGGAGGGTCACGTTGTTGGAAAGAGGTAATGAAGGAGAGTCACGGTGATGGAACGAGAGAATGAGCGAGAGTCACAGTGATGGAATGAGAGAATGAGTGAGGCTTACGGTGATGGACCAAGAGAATGAAGGAGGGTCACGGTGATGGAACGAGAGAATGAGGTTGAGTCACGATGATTGAACGAGGGAAAGAGGGAGGGTCACAGTCACGGAACAAGAGAATGAGGGAGGGTCACGGTGATTGAACGAGAGAATGAGGGCGGGTCACGGTGATGGAACAAGGGAATGAGGGAGGGTCACGGTGATGGAACGAGGGAATGAGGGAGGGTCGCGGTGATGGAACGAGAGAATGAAGGAGGGTCACGATGATGGAACGAGAGAATGAGGGAGAGTCACAGTGATGGAAAGAGAGAATGAGGGAGAATCACGGTGATGGAACAGGCGAACGAGGGAGGGTCACAGTGGTGGAACGAGCAAATGAGGGAAGGTCAAGGTAATGGGACGAAAGAATGCGGGAGAGTCACCGTGATGGAACGAGAGAATGAGGGAGGGTCACGGTGATGGAACGAGAGAATGAGGGAGAGTCACAGTGATGGAACGAGGGAATGAGGGAGAGTCACGGTGATGGATCGAGATAATGAGGGAGAGTCACAGTGAGGGAACAAGAGAATGAGGGAGGGTCACGGTGATGGAACGAGGGGATGAGGGAGGGTCACAGTAATGGAGCGAGGGAGTGTCACGGTGATGGAACGAGAGAATGAGGGAGAGTCACAGTGATGGAACGAGGGAATGAGGTAGACTCACGGTGATGGAACGAGAGAATGAGGGGGGTCACGGTGATGGAACGAGAGAATGAGGGAGGGTCACAGTGATGGAACGAGGGAATGAGGGAGGGTCACGGTAATGGAACAAGAGAATGAGGGAGGGTCACAGTGATGGAACGAGGGATTGAGGGAGAGTCACAGTGATGGAATGAGAGAATCAGGGAGAATCACGGTGATGGAATGAGGGAAAGAGGGAGGGTGACAGTGATGGAACGAAGGAATGAGGGAGGGTCACGGTGATGGAACGAGAGAATAAGGGAGGGTCACAGTGATGGAACGAGGGAATGAGAGAGGTTCACGGTGATGGAACGAGAGAATGAGGGAGGGTCACGGTGATGGAATGAGAGAATGAGGGAGGGTCACGGTGAGGGAATGACAGAATGAGGGAGGGTCACGGTGATGGGAACAGAATGAGGGAGAGTCACGGTGATGGGAACAGAATGAGGGAGGTTCAGAGTAATGGAAAGAAAGAATGAGGGAGAATCACAGTGATGGAACGAGGGAATGAGGGAGGGTCACGGTGATGGAACGAGAGAATGAGGTTGAGTCACGATGATTGAACGAGGGAAAGAGGGAGGGTCACAGTCACGGAACAAGAGAATGAGGGAGGGTCACGGTGATTGAACGAGAGAATGAGGGTGGGTCACGGTGATGGAACAAGGGAATGAGGGAGGGTCACGGTGATGGGAACAGAATGAGGGAGGGTCAGAGTAATGGAAAGAAAGAATGAGGGAGAATCACAGTGATGGAACGAGGGAATGAGGGAGGGTCACGGTGATGGAACGAGAGAATGAGGTTGAGTCACGATGATTGAACGAGGGAAAGAGGGAGGGTCACAGTCATGGAACAAGAGAATGAGGGAGGGTGACGGTGATTGAACGAGAGAATGAGGGTGGGTCACGGTGATGGAACAAGGGAATGAGGGAGGGTCACGGTGATGGAACGAGGGAATGAGGGAGGGTCACGGTGATGGAACGAGAGAATGAGGGAGGGTCACAGTGATCGAAAGAGAGAATGAGGGACAGTCATGGTCATGGAACAAGAGAATGAGGGAGGGTCACAGTGATGGAACGAGGGAATGAGGGAGGGTCACGTTGATGGAATGAGGGAGGGTCACGGTGATGGAACGAGGAAATGAGGGAGGGTCACAGTGATGGAATGAGGGAATGAGGGAGAGTCACGGTGATGGAACAAGAGAATAAGGGAGGGTCACGTTGTTGGAAAGAGGTAATGAAGGAGAGTCACGGTGATGGAACGAGAGAATGAGGGAGGCTTACGGTGATGGACCAAGAGAATGAAGGAGGGTCACGGTGATGGAACGAGAGAATGAGGGAGGGTCACGGTGATGGAATGAGAGAATGAGGGAGGGTCACGGTGAGGGAATGAGAGAATGAGGGAGGGTCACGGTGATGGGAACAGAATGAGGGAGAGTCACGGTGATGGGAACAGAATAAGGGAGGGTCAGAGTAATGGAAAGAAAGAATGAGGGAGAATCACAGTGATGGAACGAGGGAATGAGGGAGGGTCACGGTGATGGAACGAGAGAATGAGGTTGAGTCACGATGATTGAACGAGGGAAAGAGGGAGGGTCACAGTCACGGAACAAGAAAATGAGGGAGGGTCACGGTGATTGAACGAGAGAATGAGGGCGGGTCATGGTGATGGAACAAGGGAATGAGGGAGGGTCACGGTGATGGAACGAGAGAATGCGGGAGGGTCACAGTGATCGAAACAGAGAATGAGGGACAGTCATGGTCATGGAACAAGATAATGAGGGAGGGTCACAGTGATGGAACGAGGGAATGAGGGAGGGTCACGTTGATGGAATGAGGGAGGGTCACGGTGATGGAACGAGGAAATGAGGGAGGGTCACAGTCATGGAATGAGGGAATGAGGGAGAGTCACGGTGATGGAACAAGAGAATAAGGGAGGGTCACGTTGTTGGAAAGAGCTAATGAAGGAGAGTCACGGTGATGGAACGAGAGAATGAGGGAGGCTTACGGTGATGGACCAAGAGAATGAAGGAGGGTCACGGTGATGGAACGAGAGAATGAGGGAGGGTCACAGTGATGGAACGAGAGAATGAGGTTGAGTCACGATGATTGAACGAGGGAAAGAGGGAGGGTCACAGTCACGGAACAAGAGAATGAGGGAGGGTCACGGTGATTGAACGAGAGAATGAGGGCGGGTCACGGTGATGGAACAAGGGAATGAGGGAGGGTCACGGTGATGGAACGAGGGAATGAGGGAGGGTCGCGGTGATGGAACGAGAGAATGAGGGAGCGTCACGATGATGGAACGAGAGAATGAGGGAGAGTCACAGTGATGGAACGAGAGAATGAGGGAGAATCACGGTGATGGAACAGGCGAACGAGGGAGGGTCACAGTGGTGGAACGAGCAAATGAGGAAAGGTCAAGGTAATGGGACGAAAGAATGCGGGAGAGTCACCGTGATGGAACGAGAGAATGAGGGAGGGTCACGGTGATGGAACGAGAGAATGAGGGAGAGTCACAGTGATGGAACGAGGGAATGAGCGAGAGTCACGGTGATGGAACGAGAGAATGAGGGAGGGTCACAGTGATGGAACGAGGGAATGAGGGGGGGTGACGGTGATTGAACGAGAGAATGAGGGAGGGTCACGGTGATGGAACGAGAGAATGCGGGAGAGTCACGGTGATGGAACGAGAGAATGAGGGGGGTCACGGTGATGGAACGAGAGAATGAGGGAGGGTCACAGTGATTGAACGAGGGAATGAGGGAGGGTCACGGTAATGGAATGAGAGAATGAGGGAGGGTCACAGTGATGGAACGAGGGAATGAGGGAGAGTCACGGTGATGCAACGAGGTAATGAGGGAGGGTCACGGTGATGGAACGAGAGAATGAGGGATGGTCACGTTGTTGGAACGAGGGAATGAGGGAGGGTCACGGTGATGGAACGAGAGAGTGAGGGAGGATCAGGGTGATGGAACGGTTGAATGAGGGAGAATCACAGTGATGGAACGAGAGAATTAGGGAGGGTCACAGTGATGGAAGGAGAGAATGAGGGAGGGTCACGTTGTTGGAACGAGGTAATGAAGGAGAGTCACAGTGATGGAACGAGAGAATGAGCTAGAGTCACAGTGATGGAACGAGAGAATGAGGGAGGGTCACAGTGATGGAACGAGAGAATGAGGGAGGGTCACGGTGATGGAATGAGAGAATGAGGGAAGGTCACAGTGATGGGAACAGAATGAGGGAGAGTTACGGTGATGGGAACAGAATGAGAGAGGGTCACAGTGATGGAAAGAAAGAATGAGGGAGAATCACAGTGATGGAACGAGGGAAAGAGGGAGGTTCACGGTGATGGAACAGGAGAATGAGGGAGAATCACAGTGATGGAACGAGAGAAGATGGGAGTGAGAGGGAGACAGACAGATATTTCTCCCAGGTGCTTCCAGGCTGTGGGACGTCCCAGAGAGTTCCACAGTGAAGCTCCTATTGAGCGCAGACTCTGATAAGATGTCTACACAGTAAGACCCAGGCAAACGGGAAAGAGCAGTTGGCGCTGTGCGAAGCCCATGCTCAGATGCACCAGCTGAGGTGCCCACCTCCGCAGGATTTCACCCGCACACACCTGACTGAGAGATGGAAGTGGTTAGTGAAACTGCTCCATGCTGTCCGCTGGGAGAATCCAGGATCTGACCTTCGGCGTCCTGGAGACCCTTACACGCTCACCCAATGCAGGGCTGGGATGGTAGCGGAAGGAGCAGGGTGCTTAGGAAAAGCAGCAGTGTCAACCCATCACTGAGTTGTAATATAGCGAGAGGTTCACAGTGATGGAGCGGCAGAATGAGGGAGGGTCACAGTCATGGAGGGACAGAATGAGGGAGGGTCACAGTGATGGAGGGACAAATCGAGAGACAGCCGTGGGGGAGGATCACAGTAATGGAGGGACAGAATGAGGAAGGGTCACAGTCATGGAGGGACAGAATAAGGGAGGGTCACGGTGATGGAACGAGAGAATGAGGGAGAGTCACGGTGATGGAACGAAAGAATCAGGGAGAGTCATGGTGATCAAACGAGAGAATGAGGGAGAGTCACGGTGATGGAACAAGGGAATGAGGGAGGGTCACGGTGATGGAACGAGGGAATGAGGGAGGGTCACGGTGATGGAACGACAGAATGAGTGAGGGTCACGGTGATGGGAACAGAATGAGAGAGGGTCACAGTGATGGAAAGAAAGAATGAGGGAGAATCACAGTGATGGAACGAGGGAAAGAGGGAGGTCCACGGTGATGGAACGGGAGAATGAGGGAGAATCACAGTGATGGAACGAGAGAATGAGGGAAGGTCACAGTGATGGAACGAGGGAATGAGGGAGGGTCATGGTGATGGAACGAGAGAATGAGGGAGGATCACGGTGATGGAACGAGAGAATGAGGGAGGGTCACAGTGATGGAACGAGGGAATGAGGGAGGGCCACGGTGATGTAATGAGAGAATGAGGGAGGGTCACGGTGATGTAACGAGAGAATGAGGAGGGTCACAGTGATGGAACGAGGGAATGAGGGAGGGTCACGGTGATGGAACGAGAGAATAAGGGAGGGTCACAGTGATGGAACGAGGGAATGAGGGAGGGTCACGGTGATGGAATGAGAGAATGAGGAGGGTCACGGTGATGGAATGAGAGAATGAGGGAGGGTCACGGTGAAGAGAACAGAATGAGGGAGAATCACGGTGATGGGGAACAGAATGAGGGAGGGTCACAGTGATGGAAGAAAGAATGAGGGAGAATCACAGTGATGGAACGAGGGAAAGAGGGAGGTTCACAGTGATGGAATGGGAGAATGAGGGAGAATCACAGTGATGGAACGAGAATGAGGGAGGTTCACGGCGATGGGAATAGAATGACCGAGGGTCACGATGATGGAACGAGAGAATGATGGAGGGTCACAGTGATGGAATGAGAGAATGAGGGAGGGTTACGGTGATGGAATGACAGAATGAGGGGAGAATCACGGTGATGGAACGAGAGAATGAGGGATAGTCATGGTGATGGAACGAGGGAAACAGGGAGGGTCACGGTGATGGAACGGGAGAATGAGAGAGAGTCACAGTGATGGTAACAGAATGAGGGGACAGTCACGGTGATGGAACGAGAGAATGAGGGAGGGTCACAGTGATGGAACGAGAGAATGAGGAAGGTCATAGTGATGGAACGAGAGAATGAGGGAGGGTCATGATGATGGAATGAAGTAATGAGGGAGAGTCACGGTGATGGAACGAGGGAATGAGGGAGGGTCACTGTGATGGAATTAGAGAATGAGGGAGGGTCACGGTGATGGGAACAGAATGAGGGAGGGTCACAGTTATGGAACGAGAGAATGAGGGAAAATCACAGGGATGGAACGAGAGAATCAGGGTGGGTCACGGTGATGGAATGAGAGAAATAGGAGAGTCACGGTGATAGAACGAGAGAATGAGGGAGAGTCACGGTGATGGAATGAGAGAAATAGGGAGAGGCACGGTGATAGAACGAGCGAATAAGGGAGGGTCACGGTGATGGAGGGACAGAATGGGGGAGGGTCACAGTTATGGAATGAAGGAATTAGGGAGGGTCATGGTGATGGAACGAGGGAATGAAGTAGAGTCACGGTGATGGAACGAGAGAACAAGGGAGAGTCACGGTGATGGAACGAGAGAATGAGGGAGAATCACGTGATGGAACGAGGGAAAGAGGGAGGGTCACGGTGATGGAACGAGAGAATGAGGGAGGGTCACAGTGATCGAAAGAGAGAATGAGGGACAGTCATGGTCATGGAACAAGAGAATAAGGGAGGTTCACAGTGATGGAACGAGGGAATGAAGAGGGTCACGGTGATGGAACGAGAGAATGAGGGAGGGTCACGGTGATGGAACGAGGAAATGAGGAAGGGTCACAGTGATGGAATGAGGGAATTAGGGAGAGTCACGGTAATGGAACAAGAGAATAAGGGAGGGTCACGTTGTTGGAAAGAGGTAATGAAGGAGAGTCACGGTGATGGAACGAGAGAATGAGCGAGAGTCACAGTGATGGAATGAGAGAATGAGGGAGGCTTACGGTGATGGACCAAGAGAATGAAGGAGGGTCACGGTGATGGAACGAGAGAATGAGGTTGAGTCACGATGATTGAACGAGGGAAAGAGGGAGGGTCACAGTCACGGAACAAGAGAAAGAGGGAGGGTCACGGTGATGGAACGAGAGAATGAGGGCGGGTCACGGTGATGGAACAAGGAATGAGGGAGGGTCACGATGATGGAACGAGGGAATGAGGGAGGGTCGCGGTGATGGAACGAGAGAATGAAGGAGGGTCACGATGATGGAACGAGAGAATGAGGGAGAGTCACAGTGATGGAACGAGAGAATGAGGGAGAATCACGGTGATGGAACAGGCGAACGAGGGAGGGTCACAGTAGTGGAACGAGCAAATGAGGGAAGGTCAAGGTAATGGGACGAAAGAATGCGGGAGAGTCACCGTGATGGAACGAGAGAATGAGGGAGGGTCACGGTGATGGAACGAGGGAATGAGGGAGAGTCCACGGTGATGGATCGAGATAATGAGGAGAGTCACGGTGATGGAACAAGAGAATGAGGGGGGTCACGGTGATGGAACGAGAGAATGAGGGAGGGTCACAGTGATGGAACGAGGGAATGAGGTTGAGTCACGATGATTGAACGAGGGAAAGAGGGAGGGTCACAGTCATGGAACAAGAGAATGAGGGAGGGTCACGGTGATTGAACGAGAGAATGAGGGTGGGTCACGGTGAATGGAACAAGGGAATGAGGGAGGGTCACGGTGATGGAACGAGGGAATGAGGAGGGTCACGGTGATGGAACGAGAGAATGAGGGAGGGTCACAGTGATCGAAAGAGAGAATGAGGGACAGTCATGGTCATGGAACAAGAGAATGAGGGAGGGTCACAGTGATGGAACGAGGGAATGAGGGAGGTCACGTTGATGGAATGAGGGAGGGTCACGGTGATGGAACGAGGAAATGAGGGAGGGTCACAGTCATGGAATGAGGGAATGAGGGAGAGTCACGGTGATGGAACAAGAGAATAAGGGAGGGTCACGTTGTTGGAAAGAGTAATGAAGGAGAGTCACGGTGAAGGACGAGAGAATGAGGGAGGGTCACGTTGATGGAATGAGAGAATGAGGGAGGGGTCACGGTGAGGGAATGAGAGAATGAGGGAGGGTCACGGTGATGGGAACAGAATGAGGGAGAGTCACGGTGATGGAACAGAATAAGGGAGGGTCAGAGTAATGGAAAGAAAGAATGAGGGAGAATCACAGTGATGGAACGAGGGAATGAGGGAGGGTCACGGTGATGGAACGAGAGAATGAGGTTGAGTCACGATGATTGAACGAGGGAAAGAGGGAGGGTCACAGTCACGGAACAAGAAAATGAGGGAGGGTCACGGTGATTGAACGAGAGAATGAGGGCGGGTCATGGTGATGGAACAACGGAATGAGGGAGGGTCACGGTGATGGAACGAGAGAATGCGGGAGGGTCACAGTGATCGAAACAGAGAATGAGGGACAGTCATGGTCATGGAACAAGATAATGAGGGAGGGTCACAGTGATGGAACGAGGGAATGAGGGAGGGTCACGTTGATGGAATGAGGGAGGGTCACGGTGATGGAACGAGGAAATGAGGGAGGGTCACAGTCATGGAATGAGGGAATGAGGGAGAGTCACGGTGATGGAACAAGAGAATAAGGGAGGGTCACGTTGTTGGAAAGAGCTAATGAAGGAGAGTCACGGTGATGGAACGAGAGAATGAGGGAGGCTTACGGTGATGGACCAAGAGAATGAAGGAGGGTCACGGTGATGGAACGAGAGAATGAGGGGAGGGTCATGGTGATGGAACGAGAGAATGAGGTTGAGTCACGATGATTGAACGAGGAAAGAGGGAGGGTCACAGTCACGGAACAAGAGAATGAGGGAGGGTCACGGTGATTGAACGAGAGAATGAGGGCGGGTCACGGTGATGGAACAAGGGAATGAGGGAGGGTCACGGTGATGGAACGAGGGAATGAGGGAGGGTCGCGGTGATGGAACGAGAGAATGAGGGAGCGTCACGATGATGGAACGAGAGAATGAGGGAGAGTCACAGTGATGGAACGAGAGAATGAGGGAGAATCACGGTGATGGAACAGGCGAACGAGGGAGGGTCACAGTGGTGGAACGAGCAAATGAGCAAGGTCAAGGTAATGGGACGAAAGAATGCGGGAGAGTCACCGTGATGGAACGAGAGAATGAGGGAGGGTCACGGTGATGGAACGAGAGAATGAGGGAGAGTCACAGTGATGGAACGAGGGAATGAGCGAGAGTCACGGTGATGGAACGAGAGAATGAGGGAGGGTCACAGTGATGGAACGAGGGAATGAGGGGGGGTCACGGTGATTGAACGAGAGAATGAGGGAGGGTCACGGTGATGGAACGAGAGAATGCGGGAGAGTCACGGTGATGGAACGAGAGAATGAGGGGGGTCCACGGTGATGGAACGAGAGAATGAGGGAGGGTCACAGTGATTGAACGAGGGAATGAGGGAGGGTCACGGTAATGGAATGAGAGAATGAGGGAGGGTCACAGTGATGGAACGAGGGAATGAGGAGAGTCACGGTGATGCAACGAGGTAATGAGGGAGGGTCACGGTGATGGAACGAGAGAATGAGGGATGGTCACGTTGTTGGAACGAGGGAGGGAATGAGGGAGGGTCACGGTGATGGAACGAGAGAGTGAGGGAGGATCAGGGTGATGGAACGGTTGAATGCGGGAGAATCACAGTGATGGAATGAGAGAATTAGGGAGGGTCACAGTGATGGAACGAGGGAATGAGGGAGGGTCACGATGATGGAATGAGAGAATGAGGGAGGGTCACGGTGATGTAACGAGAGAATGAGGGAGGGTCACAGTGATGGAACGAGGGAATGAGGGAGGGTCACGGTGATGGAACGAGAGAATAAGGGAGGGTCACAGTGATGGAACGAGGGAATGAGGGAGGGTCACGGTGATGGAATGAG